>NC_092208.1:66317055-66323730 GCF_043381705.1 Parasteatoda tepidariorum
ATATATTAAGTTAAGATAGTTATTTCGTCACTTTGATTAAATGTTTCCTCGGGGCATATACTAGAAAATGATCTCGTCAAAAACGAAATAAGTTTCATGAGTAACCATATTTTACAGTGTTGTCAAATTACTATTTTTAAGACACTTTGTTGAATATGGGTACTCTCAAATAGATAGGGCAATATAGATATGGAATAGACATTTAGAAAAAGACTATGATCAACACTACCGAAATATTGCAAAATTTACAGATTTCCTCGCTCTATAGAGCACCAAAAGACTTTTTTCAATCTTTAATGAAGATTTGGTTTGCATATTGGTAGTAATATACAATAAAATGTGGTTTTATTATGTGTGATTTGGAAAATGAGGTAAAATTAAGTAGTTTTATCCTGATACCTTACACGGTAAGAAATTCCGTATCAAATTACAATACCGACATTTCGGAAGTTCGGTACTTTTCACTGAAAAATTTATTTCTTCCGCAACATGCTATGGAGCAAAAAATCTGATATACCATACCAATTTCCGTAAAATCAAAGGAATCATGCTGATTAAAAAAAGCAATTAATGTGATTATCTAGTAATACCTTCAATGAGTAAAAGTGTGATCAAAGCTACAAGAATATGGTAAAATTTACCTTGATGCTGGCTTTATAAGAGCATCAAAAAGCTCGTTTCATTTTTGTAGACGAACTAAGGTAATAATTTTGGTAAAATTTATAATAAAATATGGTTTTGTATCATAATTTAAAATTTGGTAACTTAGGTAAAATTTGGAAACTCTAACATGAAATCATGCACTGTTAGAAATTTCTAGAGAAAAATGGCTAAATAACAATTTATTTAATTTTTTCCCACTACAAAACAGTCAATTAGCAATAAATGAGATGGTAATCCAACTGTTAACTGTATGAAAACCGTTTATCAACTGTTTTCATTTCATACGGTTAAACAACCAGAATTTTATCGCACCAATTAAGACCAATTAATTAAGCCATTTAGTTTCCTGCAACTACGTACATGTTATAGTCAAGAGGACTGATCTGTCAGCCTCATGACTGACAGAACTGGGGTTCGAGCCTCAGCGTTGACGCCACAATAATTTCGCCTTTCTCTTCAACACATGAAGAGTTTCCAGTGTTCAGCACTCCTCAATTTATTTCCTGCACTCTCCAATGCACATTACCTAACGAAAAGCCTGGCTTTTATATACTTTTAAATTCCTGTATTAAGATTTTAAATCCATGCTAGTTTTAAATGGTTAACAAACCGTATAGTTTCGTATTTATGGTTTTATAACCTTACTAGTTGTTAACGGTTTTAAAACCATAAAGGTAAAAAAAAAATTACAGTAAACTTTATGGCTAATTGGAAAGACAGATAGATTTTTACATAATGTTCAACAAAAAAAAAATTCTAACAGTGTAAAGCATGGTATAAAAATCATTTATTCGGTTAAATTTACTTTTCTGTTTTATATTTTTACTGCAGGTTAAAAGAACTATAATTTTAACTACCAGAATTTCTGGTAAACTGTTATCAAATGAGTGAAACAATTACCAAGTGAATTGTTAAAATACTGTATATTTTGTTTTGTTAAAAAAAAATACAGAAATTTTACCAGAAATTTTATTTTCATACTGTATATGAATTTTACAAGAATTGTTCTTTTCGTGTGGCTAATAAATAGATATCTTCTGTTAATTTATAAATGTTTTAAAAATATATTTGCTGTATGAGATACAATATTTATTACTTAATTAAAATCATTCATATTTAAAGTATTGGATTTAAGGCTATCTGTTTCAATGTGTTTTCTGTCTAATAAATATATCTTCGCTATTAGGTAATTGTTACAGAAACTTCTTATTGAAGGTAATTTAAAAAAATATGTTTTGAGGTTTTGCATAATGTTTATCTCAAATGAAAAGTTATTTATGGAGTGCAAGACTAAACTATATATGTGTACGAAAATAAAGTTAATGTTCTAATATAGACAGTCTGGCTTTATCAAAATTCAGCTTTTAAATTAAATTTATTGTATCACGCCTGGAAGGCTGTTTCATTTATTTTAGAAACCATTTTGTAGAGGAGGTTAGGAAGATAGATATCGGGTTTACTGGAACAAGATTTATAATTGTATATTTCTGACTAGACATAGTTAATATAGAAATTTAATTTCTCTGTGGGTATTGTTAAATAGTTAAAACGCTATCTTTTGACACACTGTTTGAAAATGTTATCAAATATTCATTATAAATTAATTATTTAATCATCACTTCTTCCACAGGTACCTTTCTTTAAAATTATACTTGGAGTTTAAACGCATTATAAATAAACGTATATATTTTCTCGAAATAAATAGTGTTAATACAATACAAAAATAACTTTCGTTGCTTATAGAAAAATAGTTAAAACAATAACAACTGTGCTCGATAATCAGAAATACATTTCAATGGGCCGTAAAATATTTTAGGATTAATTGAAATAGGAATTGAAAGTATGTACAGAAAAATAAAGACAATGGTAAGTTTAAGAATAGCAGTTTGACTCTGGTTTTTCATTCCTAAAAGTATAATAATAATGCATCAGAGATAAATTCATTCATTTCCTTCAGAAATCAATTTCAGGAGGCTATTTGAAAGGTAGATATTATATTTAGTAAATCGTTATAGCTAAAAATATTTTTCCTATCACCAAATAAATTAATTTTATTTTAGTTTAGATGCGACTAATGCCCAATTATTATAATTCTTATTTATAAACTTTTCTAAAAGCTAAGGATAATTCTTTTTTATATATCATTACTTTCTCCATTTATTTGAACTAAACCTAGAAAAAAACACTTGTCTTTATAAATAGTATTTCACATTGAATAGTAATGTATTTTTAACTATTAAAGCACATAAAAAGAAATATTAATGCTTTGTAGATGGTTAATGTTTATAGATGGTTAATGTTTTCATTGAAGATAAAGTGATTCACTAATAGTTACTGCAATTAATGTTTCATTGTTTTTAACTAATTATAACTTACCTATTTACCACAAATAGCAACATTTAATAATTCGAAATAACCATTTTTATATTTTCGTATTTTAAAATTAAAATTAATGATTATTTTTGCACATTCTGGAAATAGGCCAAAAAGAACAGACATTAGGATAAAGAGAACAACTACCACAAAGCATTTATTACATAATTACATTTGGCCG
Source organism: Parasteatoda tepidariorum (assembly GCF_043381705.1). NCBI lineage: Eukaryota > Metazoa > Arthropoda > Arachnida > Araneae > Theridiidae > Parasteatoda > Parasteatoda tepidariorum. The sequence goes on from NC_092208.1 coordinate 66,320,273, forward strand.
TCGTTTAGATCTTCGGTGTGATAGTTTGATGGTATTAATGTAAGCTAGATTAATACTGGTACAATGTGATCCACTATCTCTTTGTACAAGGATTATAAACTGTAACTATTTTAATGGCAGGGGATGATTAGCATTTGAACATACTCTCATTAGTATGTCAATATTTGAAATTTAACGCCGACTTTAAGTGACATAAAGTTAGGATGATAGATATTATGTCGTGTAAGCCTAATGTTCGACAAAGCTTATCGAATCTCAAATGAATTGAGCAATAATTAAAGAAAATATAAATTATTTACTTAAGAAAATTAGATTTTTGTATTACCGCCGCGTAAAAATTTGTGTGGTATAGATCCTATCAGGGAGTTTTTTTATTTATATAAGATGTAAGATGCCAAGGCAGAAATGATTGTTTAAAAGCATGAACTATAATACTTAAGGAGGATTGACTTTCACATCATCACGATGCTTTTATTCACGATGCCCTGCACCTCTTAGCAACACTTTAACGGTTAGATGATACACTGTTACAAATTTTATGGAAAAAAATGGTTAGTAACAATTAATTTAATTGTTATTTTACTTTATTCAAACAAAACAGTCAAATAGGCATAAATAAGATAGTTCTCAAACTGTCAACTGCGCAAAACTATTACGGTTAAACAACCTGAATTTTATCGCAGCAACTAGCTCCATCTAATGAAGCCAATTAGATGTTTGAGAGCCGCGATGGCTCAGGGAATAGAGCGTTCGCCTTCCAAAGAGGTGAACCGTGGTTCGATCCCGGCGATGGCTGGTAGATACGAATTTCGCATCCGGCTTGCACCGACCACAGTGCTGACGTGAAGAATCCTCAGTGGTAGACGGATCATGAGTTAGAGTCTCCTTGCCATCAGGCTAACAGTGGGAGGTTCTCGTGGTCTTCCTCTCCATGTAACGCAAATTCGGATTAGCTCCATCAAAAAGTCCTCCACGAAGGCAAATTTATCCCAATACTCTATCCAGGAGTTGCCTTGTCTTCTGGATTGGGTTCGAAAATACAAGGCAACGAAGTTGAACATTAGTAGTCGTAATCCCAAAAATCGGGTCGGCTGTTCAACGACGGTTGTAACAAATTAGTTGTTTGAGGATGGGTACATATTATTATAGCAGAGAGAACTGATTTTTCAATCTCATGACCCATAGAACGGGTGCTCGAGTGACATCGTTGACCACCACAGTACTTCCTCCATTTCTTTCAACACATGAAGAGTTTTCGATTTTCTGCACTCCCCAGTGTAAGACAATTTGAATACGTTATTCTCATTCACCTATAAATGGCATCACCATAAAGCTGCTGCAATATCTCTGATGTCCAGTTAAATTCCTTTTTTACAGTTTTGAAACTATGTTAGCTGTAAATTTCTCAAAAACCGTAAACGTAAAAAAAATGTTCTTTACCGTAAATTTTACGGTAGACTGCTACCTGTTATTTTACCATAGTTTTAGAATGGAAATTCTAACAGTGTACAGTCTATTTTGAATGGTGGATACTCAATCAAATCTACTAACAGTGTACAGTAGATCTGAATTGTGAACGGATATAATTTAGTACCTCTTTTATGTTTTTGTTCATTTCTGTACAAATATGACAAGAACGATGATTATGCTTGCATCATTTAATGAATGAAATATTGAAGGAAGGACGTTTTCCAATTAAAATTATTTAATAAGGATAGGATTGCTTGAATTTATTTTACTGCGCATTTTTGTTGAAACATCCTATTTTCTAATCAGTTTCAAATCTTTGTTATGCTCCCTCCGTTTGAATACTAAAATTTGAAAATGTGTACTGTGAAATGAAAAATAAAATTATTGGTTTAGAATTTATGAATTGCCTCGGAGAAACTACTTCAATTTAAAACTTTTATGAAATGTATGAGCATTTTTAAATAGAGAATTCTAGTTTTTTTAATAAAATTTAATTTATGATTTTAACTATATTCTCTTAAGTTTTACGCATTTTATATTTAGCGCAATTTATCAGCTACGAGTTTTTCTCAGTAAAGTGGTTCAAGATTATGATATAAAATTACCGGTGGGTCATTTGCAGAATAATTGTGGCATGCTTTAGACAAAGACAAATTGCTTACACTAATTGTTTTAGATAAATTACTTATTTTAGACTAATTGCATGTTTTTTATTTTATTATTAAACACTTATAAATTTTACTGTCACTGTTTCGATTTCAAATTTTTGTTTCCCAAAAATATAAATTTTTGTTGTGTTTTTACTATTAATAAATCAATTAGTTTTATTTTATTTTACTGCGTCTAAGCTTTTTTCTTAATTAAAACCAGATAAAGTAAGACAAAATTATTCCAGATTTTTAAAACTGCTATTCTTGTAACTTTATACTTTGTAAAACTCTTTTTTCTCACAGTTCTGGAATAACTTTTTAATTAAAAAATCATGTTTAAGATAAACAAAATAAATAGACTAATTGAATTATAAGTAATAAACAAAATTTTCAAACCTAATATTTTAATTAATTTTCACATAATTTAAAGAAAACATAAAATTTGTTAATAAACTTCCATTTAAAAATTAAGATTTTATACTGTATGATTTGATAAAAATGTTGAATTTTTACAACCTTACAGATAGCGATAAATACACAAATGTTATGTATAATAAAGGAAATGTTAAAAAAAAGTGTTTAGTTTTCGTTTCACAATAAATTGACTTGTATAATGTTTGCTGATAATCTATTTCAAAATTAAAAATATAGGCATCACTAAAAATTTCAATAAAGAATTACATCAGAATAAATGGCTTAAATAATATCAGAAACACACATATACTATAGTATTAAAACTATGGTGAGAACATTCATTATCGTCTCCCTTAGGAAAATTTGCCATAGAGAACCTATGGTAATCTATAGCAACCTATGGCTACCATAGAAATTTGTATGGCAAGATACCATACGCCTATGGTTACTATAGAGACTTGTATGGCACAACCCCGTAAGTCTATGGCAACTAGGACTGGGCTATAAATCGATATATCGCGACATATCGATTTAAAGCCTACATCGGCAAACCGATACAGCAACTTTCATTCCAAGCGATGCATCAGAAATCTGATTTAAGCCGTCGAGTGAAGAAGACGATATAACGATATAGGGATACACGCAAGGACTTTCTCTTACGTTCCGATGCCAACTCGTGCTGTGGAAGACGATATTGTTTCGTTATGTTGAGACGGCCTTGACTGATGAGCGGTAGAATCAGAATCACTTTTGAGACCTTATATCGTTATATCACATGTTCGTTTTCGCACCTTCGCGATTTGAAATCGTTTCTTGTAGATTATTTTCAATGGGATTAACTTCGTGATCGCCGTCGTAACCTTGTTCTGAACGCAATCTATTATTGAAAAGAATTTATAAAGAAAAGTTTCTTCATTAATTAGG
>NC_092208.1:66326238-66387205 GCF_043381705.1 Parasteatoda tepidariorum
GTTTTGTATTTACCAATGTTTCTATATTGCGTTCTCTTTTCTAACTGTGCTTAACACAACTCAACATAAATTTTCTGAGTTTTATATCCCTCACTAGTAGGGGATCAACTAATTTAGCCTGTTTTCTATTCTTAGCTTTTCATAGTCTAATACCATCTCTTTTTTATAGATAAAATTTTGTTCACATGCCACCACTGGTTGCACCGTTACATATTCGACTTTTGTCCCGTTTGGTCAATTTTAAGCTAATTTCACTTCGACCACCAACCCCACTCTTTATCTTTTGAGTTTTCATAGTATTTTATTGTTTTAGTAGTCTGTTTAATTTTAAGTTTAGTATCACATATCAAAATTTAAAAAATTTTCATACTCGCTCCCACCATTATTTAAATTCGCTTTCTTTTAGATTCTTCTAATATCTGCTGACGCTTATCTAACTAATTATGATGCCAATCAATCAAATTAACGTTTTTTATACTCGCTGCGACCTCCAGACCCACTTTCTATTTTCTTGTTTTTTACAGTTTTAACAAATATTGGTTGCCTGTACTCAATATATTTTGTTCCTAATCAGCATTAACCAATATTTTCCCCACTCACTCCGACCACCGGACCCATTTTCTAACGGTTAGTACTAACCGTTTAAAATTTCTTTGAATAAGAACAGCATTCAGAAAGGATTCTTTAAGTGAAACAGGGGAAGTTTATCAAAGAAACTTTAAAAAAAAGCTTTCTGGATATATATTTATTCTACAATTATTAAGTTTTGCATTTTTAATATCTACTGCGAAAGATTCTTGTAAGTAACTATTTTTTGATGTATGGTAAAATATCAACGAGAAATGTTGCCATAGCTGTATGGCGAAGGTGTACCATAGCCTATGGAAAAATATTTCGTCATAAGCTGTAGCACATCTTAGTTTTATGGCAAAAATTTGCCATATAAAAAAATGCCATAGGATATTCCTATGGGGTTTTGCCTATGGCAAAATTTTGCCATACACTTTTGCAATATACGTATGGCAAAATTTTGCCATACACTTTTGCAATATACGTATGGCAAAAATTTGCCATATAAAAAAATGTCATAGCATATTCCTATGGGGTTTGGCCTATGGCAAAATTTTGCCATATACGTATGGCAATATTTGCCATACGTATATACGTATAAAACTAAGCTGTAGCACATCTTAGTTTAATGGCAAAAATTTGCCATATAAAAAAATGCCATAGGATATTCCTATGGGGTTTTGCCTATGGTAAAATTTTGCCATACACTTTTGCCATATACGTATGGTAAAATTTTGCTATACATGTATGGCAAAAGTGTATGGCAAAATTTTTCCACAGGCAAAACCCCATAGGAATATCCTATGGCATTTTTTTATGACAAACCTATGGCAAATTTTCCTAAGGGCTACTAGGAAACTGAAAGAAGGAAACGCAGAGATGCAAAAGATAATTACACACAAGTTACAGAATGGTAAAATAGGAGCGGGGAACAAACTTGTACAAAATAGGCAAAAAAGAAAGGAAATAAGAAAGAGGGGGTAGAGTGAGAACCATAAGTGCTCTACAATGCAGAAATTTTTAAAAAAATTGTAGATGTGAAAATAATGGAGTGCTAGGAAAGTCATTGACTAAATTATTATTACTTGACTATCTTGCTTAAGCTAATTTCCCTTACCAATTTGTCAAACGCTTATTTTCCCTTGTTATAACTTGTTTGCATTTTTTTCTGCATTTCTGTGCTTCCCGGTTTTACTTTCTGTCCGGGTATTTAAATGAAAGTTCTGCATAAACACAAAACTATTGTATATCTGTATCTGGGACACCAATTGGGCTTTTTTCAAGTTGTTTAGCCTTATTCACTTGTAGAATCTTTTGTAATGTTTTGCAGCATCACCGAATTTGTCTTCTTAGCTTATTATAATAATTGTATTTTAATGCTGCACTTAGTAGTTTCAAAAGATTTAAATCAAAGGAATGTTTAATACTACAAAGCTAAGTGTACTGAAAGAAATTATATGAAAATTCATTAGTGTGTAATTTATTAATTGTAAAAAAAGAAAAATTCGGAATCTGTAAATTTTAAATCAAAAATATTTTTGATTTCAATCATCTTTATATTATTAAAAAAAATTGACATTTAAAATTAAATTTGAAAAAAAAAATGGATTGAACGCAGTGTGAGTAAAATGAAGTTGGTAGGAAAATTATTACAGGAAAACTATTATAGGAAAAAGTTTAAAACGATCGAAAGCTTGAGAAAGTGCAATTTTAGAAAAAAACCTCTTTAAACTGGTGTTCGAAAAATTTAAACAAATTAGGGAAAGAGAGGTGGGAGGAAACGAAGTCTTTTGCATTGAGCTATTGAGCCCAGATACTCATTTAAGGAAGAAAAAAAAAGGATTCTACAAAAAAAAAATAAAAAATAAATAAAGAAAGAAAGAAAGAAATAGTTTCTAAAGCTTTAAGCTAAATGTTTCGTATTTTAAAAAAGTTTTTAAAGAGACTCGCATTTTAATGATTTTGGGTGTTGTAATAACCTTGTAATACGAAAGGAGGTTTTCTAAAGCAATGTAGAAAGCCTTAATAATATTTCTGACTGGGAGATCAAAATAAATCTGAGGCTCACGCCACCATCTTGCACAAGTTTTGCCAGCGGGTTCAACTCTAGCACGAAGTTAACCTTTTTTTTTCACTTTGATTGCATAAATATGTTTATTAACAATTATACAACTATTTATTCATTGTATTAATATGTAAGCAAGCGCATATAAGTGAAAAACGTGTTTAGAAAATGCTATTAATAACGAAGAAAATATTATATTTGTATAGTTGTTAGCTTTAATTAAATCAACATGTAGGTAGACTCATATAAAAATTATAAAGCTTACACTTAACAATCAATTGAGCTTTCGCCACAGATTCTGTCCCAATTCCATTATAAGCAGCACATTCGAAAACACCTGCATCTTGTCTGGACACGTTAAGTACTACAAGATAAGCTCGTCCCCATTCTAGTTTTTCTTGTGTCCTGTGACCCATGTCAAATCCTTCACGTCGCCATTTAATGACATCGCTTCGCATGGGATTCCCAATGGCTGCACATTCAAAAGATGCGTCTTCCCCTTCACCAAGAGCTGCACTCCTTGTTACTGTTGTCACGGCTGCTGGATCTGCAGAACAAATAAACAATTTCGGTTATTTTCATAAAACAATCCGAAAACTGTCATAACGTAAAATTGCTTGAAATGGTGAAAATAAATTGATAATAAGATTTAATCTTAATAAGATTTAAGATCTTAATAAGATTTAAGAATTAGCACTAAAATCTAAAAGGGTCAGAGTTATTGTTAGATGCAGATGGGACATTGATTTCTCTGTATTTTTTTACTGACACTCAAATTATAAACAAAATTATATTTTGGTATTTTTTAAGTTTGACACTCGGTGGCTGAGCTGTAGCGCTTCGCGCTGTCGTGGCACAGGTCCCTGGTTCGATCCGCGGGCCGGGCAAGGTTGACTCAGCCTTTCATCCCTTCAGTGGGTCGATAAATGAGTACCAAGCATGCTTGGGAACTAAACACTAGGGGGTTCCGCTTTCGGCTGACCACCTGACCGGAACATCTGCTCCTGCACGCCAGAGCCCAAGGTTAAGAAAACTGAGATGGTCGCAGTAGGCCTTTGCCCTCTTGAACTGTCGCGCCACTGAGTTTAGCTTAGTTTATTTTTTAATTGTAAAAAACATTCTAATAGTACTAAAAATACCTTTTAGATTATCGAAATCGTATATTTATATTAAAATATAAAATCCGAAATAGTAGTTCGAAATCTTTTTCATTGATAGTCAAAAATTAAGCAATGTTTTTGTAAATAAAGGAAATTTCAATGAAGAATAACTGTATCTCTTAGATATAAATTACTGCAAATGTGTTCAAATTAGAAAAAAAAAGTATTGTTTGGAAATGAGCCGTGGTTGGAAGATTTTACCTTTAACGCAGAGAAAGACAACGGTGTTACATGAAAAAAAGTATTAAAAGTAGTATATTAGTGTGTTTTAGTATATTAGTGTGTTTTATAACCATAAATTATTGGAATACTAAATATAATATTTTTCACTTATTTTGATCTATGTTAATACAACATAATGAAAAAAAGTATTAAAAATGTGCTAAATAAGAAATTCTATATCATGAGATAATGTCTGAAAATTTGATTTCCTGCAATGCATGGAAATGGAAAACGGTTATAGTAAACTAAACTTACTTACATCCAAATTTACATACATTACTTTACATACATCCAGATAGTGTTAGAAACAGTGTTTGATGCAATTACGGAAAGAAATGTAAAATAAGAGAAAAAGAAATCATTGGAGTGAATCGGTGTCCCGGAACAGCTGTTACCGGAACAGAGTAAATTATCAATAAAAAGATAGAAAGGGCAACAATAACTAATAAAGCTAAGGAATCAAAAATATGCTTGACACAATGAAAATAGCATACATTGTAAAAAATTCCAGATCAATCCCGGTACTCAGGTTGTCAGCACGTTTTATCGTAAAATCTATTCTTACCGCAAGATTTTAGGCAGAAAAAAATGTGAAATTCTTTAATTTTTAAACAGTAATATTTACTGTAAAATCAATGAATCACTGTGATTAAATAAATATTACTGTAAAAATTATGTTATAATTTTTACAGTAAAAATAGATTTCACGGTAAAATAGATATTACATAATGTTGCATTCGGGCAATTTTTTTTGAAACCGTAATTTGATTCGGAATTTTTCGCACTGTATGATCGTGGAAAAATAAATAATTATTCAGTTATTCACTAATAAGTAAATTTTTACTGCATTACATTTATTTCAAATAATAATTTAATTATTTCCCTAACACATATGTGTTAAATTTTTATTCCATTAATGCAAGCTTTTTATCTTGAGGTAAAATTTAAATTTTCGTTTATTAACGAACTTCCTATTTTTATTCTAGAAATAGCTTGGAAACAATGGATCTACAAGAATATACCTTTAAAAATAATCTATTATTTTAACAAACCTGTTTAGTTACATAAAATATATTATTTTTAATATATCTTTTCTGTTTCCATGTCCAAGAGGCATAATTCTAAGTCAAATGGCTTTAAAATAGAAAACCATCTTAACTAAACTGCTGCAATAACATTAAACTGACATACATTAATTATAGATCCGGACTTAAGTTCTTAAAATTCCATAAAATAAACGAAAATTCGGTAATTGGTTTCGATTTGCTTACAACACACGCTATTTCTTGACTAACTTTTTAATAATTCCAAGGAGAAAACTCCCCCGTTAAGTTAATAGTAAGCAATGGGATTACTTTGCCCTGCTATCAGTTGAGGATAGCATTGCCACAATCATCTTTTCGGTCACGTGTTCTTCTATCGATGCTTTCACCTCACGAAATTAGGTTCTTAAATCTGGCAAAGGCTAAGTCTAAGATTACTTAAAGGCATCATCAATCCATTTATTCGTAAACAAAATTCTGTTTTACGCCATACTTTTATTAACAAGATTATTTCCAGATCTATTCTTGGGAATTCGCAAGTTTAGACAGAAATTATTTTTTTTCCTTCTGATATTTTGGCAGAACAGAATATCTATAAATATGGAATAGAATATTCTGGAATTATTCTCATATTCTATTCTGAAGCCTGTATATTCTACAAATTCTACATAAAGCATTCTAGTCTTTTTTTTATATTCTATTCTGAAGCATGGATATTCCACACATTCCATGTAAAAGATTTTAGTCTACTTTCTTCTTATTCTCTTCTGAAACATGCATATTGTGTACATTTCATGTAAAGCATTCTAGTTTGTTTCTTTTTAATCTTTACACTACTTATAAAGCATTCAAGTCTCTTTCCTTATATTCTATTCTGTTTCATGATCAATTATCTTTTCTTACAGGTATATTCTATTCTGTTGCATGTTCAATTCTTATTTATCTTCAGATTCATGTAAAGCATTTTATGTCTACTTTCCTTTATTCTATTCTGAAAGATGAGCGTTGTGCACATTTCATGTAAAGCATTCTAGTCTGTTTTCTTGCAATCAATTCAGAAGTATGCATATTCTTTACGCTACTTTTAAAGCAAAGTCTCTTTTCTTATATTCGATTTTGTAACATGTTCAATGCTTAGTTATCTTTAGATCAATGGGTACCAGTTTGTCAGAGAGGCAAACGTAGTTTGTCCGCAGTGATAACCACACTGTCACAATTATATCATTGGTTACAAAACTGACGAACCTGACTATTTCGGGTGTATTTTAGTTCGTAGAGTATACATATTTCATGTATAGTCTACTTCATTTTCTATTTCATTCAGTATTCTTATATTCTATTCTTCAGTACAAAATTTACGGTGGAATAACTTAATGAGCAATAAAATAAAATTTGAGTTTTAAAAAACAAAACACAAATTTTTATCTAAACACAAACAAAAATTAAACACACTTTTATTAAAGAAATGTTTTGATCCCTGCTAAAATTATTAAAAAAATATTTAATAAAATAACTTGGTACTTTATTTTGAGATGATTTTTAAAAAGTAATAAAATCGCCCAAATTTTTGGCTAATTATTTAGAATTATTCCTTATAATAGGAGAAACACATGCAAATTTTTCCACGTCTTAAATTGTAGCGTATATGCAAAAACTAATAATAGCTCTTTTGAGAAAAAAATACTAGTAATTTAAGTTATATGTCATAGAATGAAAGTTCTGGTCATCTTTAACATGAACTTTCTGTTCTTCTTTAAGGTACTTTTTCTGTTAATTTTTTTTATTCTAATATGGTGATTCGTAATCGAAATTTCTATTTAACACACTTTATGTTATGATTTGTTATCAAAATTTTCTTTATTTCACTGTTTTGCATAAAAACAAGTTTTTCATCTCACACGTCCTGCCGTCCAAGTGGCTGAGTGATCAGCGTGCCTGACTGCGAAGCCAATGGTTGCGATTCAGATCCCGCTTGGAGCATGGATGTGTTAATCTCTGTTGTGTCTTGTGTGAATGTGGCCTACCTTATGAACGGGTCTGCGGCGTTGGTGATGTTCCTTACATCCGTGACTTATGTCTACGGTGAGAACTCTTCCCGCCGCAAAGTCTGAAGCCGTCTGCTGTTATGAAAACAAGAATAACGCATTTCAGGGAGTGTACTGTTTGTCTACGATAGGTACTCTGTCCGCCACAAAGTCTGCGGCAGTCTGGTGCTATGGAAACAAGAAGAGAGCATTTTAGGGAGGGTGGCTTCGATGAAAAGGTCTCCTTTTCTTTCGCCTTCGATGATAGCTTTTATGGGGAGTATACCAGATTGGCTGACTCAGCCACCAGTAGGAGACTTATTTAATCTGATTCAAGAACTTTTTTAAGATTCGCATGAATATTTCTTTCTTACTTAAAATAATTCTCTCGATTCAATCAGTTGTTATTTTTTAAATACAAAGGAAAAAAAGTGAACAAATTCTGACATTAAGGGTAGTACAGGTTTTTTTAATATTACTTTTTAATTTTACAATATTCATTATGAATGTTCATTGATTGTTAGATGGTTTAATTTCTAAACTTGCACATTTTTTAAAGCAGTTAATTTCTTTTATTGCTTGAATTTTCTGGAAAAAGTGAAGAGCTTAAGCTTAATAACTCTGATTTTAAAAGGAGATAAAACTTTTGCTGAAAATAAAAATAGTTCACGTTATCTGTGCCGGAGAAATATTAAATATCTTTGTTTTGATTATTAATTTTTAAATATTTTATTTATTTATTTATTTGAAACTGAAAGCAAGTGACCGCAACTAGGATGAAATCTAAAATTATCAACGATGATTTTTATCAGCACCCATCAAACCATCTGAAATTATCTGAAGTTTTTTTTGCTTAAATTATGTTTTCTTATTCATATTTTATTGTAACCTGTAGACAGTTTTTTTTCACTATTTATTAAAAACAGTTTTTATTAGCAAATTTATTTTTTTCTTAATAACCAATTTACTATGATGACAAATTTATAGATGAGTTATTTATTAATAAAACATTGAGCTGCTTTAAACAATTTTATACAATTTCCATACAAATTCCATACATACATATAAATTTTTTAAATTTTTTTTCTAAAACAGAAGCTTTTGAAAAAGAGAAAAGATAAAAAAAAAAGGAATCACACGCTCTAAACGATGTTTCAGGCGCGAATGCTCATTTCTCTTAACTCTAGGGCTAATACAATAGATCGAAGAAAGAAGTCTCCTTTTTTCCCACCGAAACCAGTCTTAAAGAGGGACCCCGCACCCCTACTTGAAATAATCATACCTCGTTACCATAGTCCCCGCCACCCCTCCAGACGAATGGCGGACAGAGTACCTATCGTAGACAAACAGTAGCTTCTCTTCACTCTAGGGCTAACACAATAGACCGAAGAAAAATGTTCCCTTTCTCTCGCCCATGAGACAAAACCTGAACCCCACACCCCTACTTCAAATAGTTAAGCCTCGTTACTATAGTCACCGCTACGGGTCCAGACGAGTGGCTAGGGAGTTCTTATTTTAGACAAACTATAAGTTTACAGGTACCCACAGGGTAACTTTCGAGAAATACTTCCGCCATTTTCCGAAGAGAAGAAGAAGTATTTCAATACACGCCGTTAAAAAAGTTCCTCGTGGGTCCTAAACTAATTAATTTAAGTATAAAAAACGTAGAGTGCTTTAATACTTTTAAGGAGAAATTTAGTAATATAACTAAATATTTTTTTCATTTGTCAATTCAACAATTTAAACATAATGAATTGATATTAACCCTTTGCATACCATGTTGCACCAACATTTTGATCCCCGTGTTGTAGCATCCGTAAGCGAAAGGTTAAAGGTAACAGAAATAATTTCAGCTTAATGAATTTATATTAAGGATAACAGTAACAATAATAAAAATAATGGAGTTTAAAAAACTAATAGATAAAAGTTAATAGATTTATTTTCGCTCTAATTGGATTATTAACAATTTTGTTTGTGATTTATGAAAAACCATTATTTGCAGATGGATGTTGTTATAGTAATAAAAAAAATCTTAGTTTTTATTAATTGAAAAAATCATTTTAATTAACAAAAACGAAATCATAAGGAAGAAAAATTAAATAACGCTTGTTACAAAACATATAAGATGTAGGATAAGAAATACATTTATGTAATATTCCATTAATTTATTTACGGTTGATAAAAATTAACTTCAAAAGAGTTTTGATGAATCACCTCAGAGGGGAAGAGAAAAAAAACAGAAATATTCGATACCAAAGAAGATTAATCACCATAAAAATAAAAAGTATTTTCTTTAAAAAAGAAGAGCATGAAAAGGTGCACCACAGGTACAAAAAAATACGAGCTCCTTCATTGATAAAAAATCAATCCCTATGTGCAAGAATTTTTTTAATATTTTGAGCAAATCTAAATTTTTATGAAAATTGAATTACTTGAATAAAAAAGTTAAAACAAACATAATGAATAAGTTCAAGTTTCGGATAAGATTATTTTATCCCATTAGAGAAATTGATTGCTAGAGCAAAAGGATATATGTTAGAGTAAAGGAAAGAGTTCTTTGAATGCCAATACATCAGAAAAAATATGGGTTTATATTCAGAAAATTTGTCATCATATGAAAAAAGATATGAAATTAAATATTTAGTTTTTTAAGGCATCAATATTATACTTTAGGAGAGTATATTTAGTTTTTAATAAAGTAAATTTATTAACTTGATGTTTTTACAAAAGTTATCTATTTCTATTTTTTTTCAAAAGAAATGTTTTTGAGAAAGTCACAAAAATGTCTTATTTTAATTTATTTTATTTTATTTTATCACATTGGAGAAATTGATTGCTAGAAAAAAAGGATGGCTATTAAAGTAAAAGAAAGAGAGAGAAAAATTTTTTGACTATCATACAGCAGAAAAAAATATGGGCTTATATTCAACAAATTTATCACGATGTGAAGAAAATTATGAGATTGAGTAAATTGGTGCTTTGTGACATCAAAATTTCCTTTTGGATGAATATTTAATTTTATTTTTCAATAAAGTAAAATTTTTAATTTGATGGTTCTACAAAAATTTCTTCATTTTTGGAAAGAATGTGTCAGAGAAAGTCATAAAAATGGCTTATTTTAAATAATTTAATTTTATTTTATCCCGTTGGAGGGATTGACTTCTCGAACAGATGAACAGACGGATGTCTGTTAAAGAGTGCAAAAAAATGTTTGACAATCAATACATCAGAAAAAAATATGGGTTTAGATTCAAAAAATTTGTAATGATACGAATGAAATTATGAAATTGAGTATTTGGTGTCTTTAGACATCAATATTACCTTGTGGACATATATTAAATTTTATTTTTTAATAAAATGAAATTTTCAATTTGATGTTTCTACAAAATATACCTATTTCTCCATTTTTCAAAAGAATTATTTTAGAGAAAGTCATAAAAATGGCTTACTTTAACTTTGTTTTATTTTATTTCACTAGGGAAATTGATTGCTGGAAGAGATGGATAGCTGTTTAAGTAAAGGAAAGAGTTCAAAAAAAATTTTTCCTATCAATTCACCAGAGAAAATATGGGTTCATATTCAACAAATTTATCATAATATGAAGGAAATAATAAGATTGAGTGTTCGGTGTTTTGAGATATTAATATCTTTTGGATAAATATTTACTTTTATTGTTTAATAAAGTAAAATTTTTAATTTTATGTTTCTATAAAATGACCCATTTCTTCGTTTTTCGAAACAATTTTTTCAGGGAAAGTTATAAAAATGGCTTATTTTAAATAATTTTATTTTATTTTATCACATTGGAGGGATTGATTTCTAGATGAGATGAATGTCTGTTAAAAAGTGCAAAAAAATCTTTGACAATCAATACATCGGAAAATTACAAGCAATAATAGCCTTATTTACAAGCAATAATAAAGTTTTAGCATTGCATTTGTCAATTAAGCTTCATAAATTGCAGTTATCATTGCATTCTTTCAATCAAAAATAAAAATTTCCTTAGAACAATCAAAAACCTAATTAAAATATGGATTTTCCTAATTATTATTCTACTTTCACTGATGAAATCTACACATAATAATTATCCAAATAAAGTAAACAGATAACACGGAAAAACATATTTTAGAACATTTGCCCAATTAAGAAAAATAATGAAGGCTCTATGTATCATTTTTCAAAGATCCTTTATAAATTGACGCCATTTCAAGCTTACTCAATTAGTTCTGGCGATAAAAGCTGCAACTAATTCGCGTTCAATGCGTGTGTAAGTCTTTTCTGTTTGCCAAATGGCTGAATATGCATATCACGAATTGAACCATGAAGGAATAAAGCCCATCACCAGGAAAATCATTCCAGAATCTATTGTGCCAGGGCACAGGGCATAGAAGAGAGCCATTCGGGCAAACACGAGGGTCTCCCCCGAAACCATTAAACTGGTATTCATCGCCTAAAATTATTGTATTGTTGTTTCGCTAAAAAGAAGGACATAAGATAAAAATCAGTTTTACCGGAAAACCTCATTATCCTCCTGAGAGTTCACAATTCCCGCGTTTAATGCATCAAGAAAAGATGGAAAATCCCGGAATATCCAGGATTGGTGGGAAAATGGGAGAGGGGTTACAGTTCAAAAGAATGTTTTGAGATTTTCTGAACAAGGCTCTTTTGTATGGCTACGTGTTTAAATCCCTTTCATTCTGCGTTTTCCAAAGAGTAGGGAAATTTCCGCTTGTGTCAGGGAATTTCTTTATAACTCAATTTGAAAGATTTGATTGAGTGGGCGGCAAGATGGGGGATAAGAATTCTAGAATTGGGGGTGGTTCTGGAATGGAGAGATTGCTCCTTGAAGGGAGGGATATCTGATGAAATATGACGTGTCGTAGATTAATTCGATTTGAAGAGATTATTAGCGATGGCTGAAAGCTTAGAGTCTTTAATATGCGTTTCGGCAAATGAAGCAGTTTGAAGTGTTCTAGAAAAAGGTGGTGCTCGAACCTTTCATAATTTGAAAATGTCTCCCCCCCCCCTTTATATTATAAAGTTTTTAAAACACTTAGTTTTGCATGTCAGTTACCATTCTTTGCTCTTTTGTGATAGATAATTAGTTTTGCATTAGCAGTAAAATGAGTACAGTATTATTAATTTTGGACAATACTCTGAAAGTGACTAAATTTCGATTTTATATTTTACAGATTCCAGTTTTAATATATTTGTTAAACTTGGTATCAAATTTCGAAGCTCAAATCAATTGAGTTTTAAAGATTTTACTTTCAAACTAAGAATGATTATACGGTCATTTTTCCATGTCCTTACAAGTTTTAAATATATTTACTTAGGCTTATGCATTAAAAAAGTAATAAGTGTTTTTAATTTTTTTTAACGTTTTTAGTAACATTAATGCATAATATTACAGTAAAATACTTGTGCTGTGACAGTTATAATTAATTCAAGATGCCTAATTTTGTTTTTAGAACTTCGATTTGTTTTCGTTTTGGATATCTTTTTTTACTCATTCAGATAAAAATGAGAGAAAATAGTTATTATAAACAAATGGGGGTCAACATAAAAATATTGTTTCCTTCCAAAATTCTTTTAACAGAATGGATTATTGAGAATAAAATGATATGTAAAAAATATAAACAATGGCATGGTACAACATTTAGACAGACGGACAATGAGTCCATGCTTCAAAGATTTAAAATTTGAAAGCAATGTAACATTTCTTCTAATGTTTTAAATTTTAGCTAATGTATCTAAATGTAAAAATCAGAAATATAAATGAAAGCATTGTAATTTATAATCATCATGGTATATATTTATAATTTATTATACCAATTATGTTACAGATTACTTGTTCAACTAATTCGTTAACTCGTTAACTATATTTATAACTATATATGATTTGTATTAAAGATTATTCGTTTAATGCAATAAAGCGATATTATATTATTTCAACGCAAAGAGTTTCGATTTATCATAGCTTCCCAAATTAACTTATTAATTACTATATGAATTTATTTCAACAATCATATTACTGTTTGCAACAACGCTTATTTGAGACGTACCAAGTATCCTTATTTGCATTAAAAAATTTAATTAGCATTATGTTAAAGTTCCATACATAATTGATGATACAAATATCTTTCTATAAATTAAATTAACTTAACATTAAAGTTAGTATAAATGTATAAATTTTTATGATCACTTTAAAATTAATGATAATGTTATCGACGATATCGTCTATACTTTGTGACATGCGAATCCCACATTTTTTTTTATCAAAAATATTCTAAAAAGTTCTAGAAAAAATGAATGTTTAATTGATAGATGTTCGTAAATACAGTCTATTTGTTCTATTTTATATGAACCTAACTGTTAAGAAACTGTTAATACATCTTAAGCTAGATTGCGTTATAAGTTAACTTCCTCGCGTGCTGCTTTTGACATGCTTGTTAAATTTTTTCATTAAATGCGTTAACTTTAAAACTTAAAACTATGATAAAGAAAGAAAAAAACAGCTTAAACAAAAGTTTTCTTTTAATTTGGTGGCGAGAGATGAAAGCTATTTTTTTAAATTTTATTTCCCAAGAAATAACTAAGTTAACGCTTTTCACTAGTTGTGTATAAATCTTAAAAGCAACAAAGTAAACATTTACAAAATAACAGTGTGTATTTTTAATTAAACTGAAAATAATTTAACTCATTTACAGCCATGCAAATCAATACAGTAGTGTACTTAAAGTTTAAATTATTTTTAAAGTTTACGGAAAGTTTTTCTTCTTCTTTACTTTACGTACTTGATTTGATTAAAGATTAAGTTATGACAAATTTGTAACAAACTCGAGTTGCTTTGTGAAATATTTTTATGGAGTGATATATAACTATTATAGAAATATATATTATATCTGGAACTGTTTATTTGTTTATTATAAAAATTTTTTAAAAACGAAATTTTTGGATACAATTTTATTTCTTCTTAGTAATTTATTTATTAGCTTCTATTGAAAGTAATAAAGACTTATTAACTTTGAAAATATCAAACGTTTTATACATCACTCTTGAAAAATTATTTTGCACATTTACCCATAATAAAATATATGGTTTTTAAGTTAACGATTTAAATTGAATCGTTTCCGAGTTTTGAATGTTATTTAAAATTCATTGTCTAATATCTCAGAGGGAAAAAAAACCCATTAGCACAGAGAAAAAATACCGCATAAATTACAATAATCTAGTAAAATTTACTGTTCTGCTGGCTCTATGGAAATACCAAAGATTTCAGTAATTTTAACCAATGCGCTGTGTAGATATCTTTTGTAAAATAAACTCTGAAATAAAGTTTTTATAATGTGTGTTAAAATTTGGTAAATGTGGTAAAATTTGGAAATTTTATCATGATAGCTCAAAGCATTGCACGAAAACCATCATTTGGATGAATTTTCTTTTCAGAATTTTTTTACTAAATGGTAGGTAATAACAAATATAATTTTGAAAACCAAAATTTCGTGTAAGCCGTTTCCATACGAACAAACAATTACCTAATGAATGTTAAAAAAAAGAAAAAAAATTCCAAGAAACTGATGTGGTAAGATTATAACTTGATTAAAAAAATGCAGTCTTGAAAATGGGCTCCTACTTTTGTGAGCTCGAAACATGTCGACTCTTATTTCTAATCTATATATTTGAAGAGAATGGAATTTTCTTTAAAGACGAAAATATCAAATGAATGGTTTAAATACAGCAGATTTTTTATTAAAAAGGATTACAGTTTTTTTTAAAATTCATAATTTGAAATATTATTAACATACAGTACGGTAATTTCAACTGAATTTTTTTCTCAGTGAAAAAAAAATGAGACGAAATATAATTAATAAGAAATATTAAAACCAATACTGCCAATCCGATTTTATCCAGATTGATTATTTCTCCAACCCAAGGATTCATTGAGTATGAAGGAAAAGAAGAAAAAAAGCGCAATTCTCTGCTAGAAAAATTACTTACATAGAACGTTAACGACTATGATGGTTTGGCCTGTGCCTTCAGAATTGGTTGCT
Source organism: Parasteatoda tepidariorum (assembly GCF_043381705.1). Classification (NCBI taxonomy): domain Eukaryota; kingdom Metazoa; phylum Arthropoda; class Arachnida; order Araneae; family Theridiidae; genus Parasteatoda; species Parasteatoda tepidariorum. The sequence continues at coordinate 66,341,377 of NC_092208.1, forward strand.
TCACATTCGTATTGTCCAGCATCTTCCCTTCGGGAGTCCTTGATTTCCAGCAGGGGTCCTCTGGAAGTGACTCGGAGATTGATCTTGCCTCCCTCCCCCCTGATTGGAGTTGGGGGGATGGGGGATACCAAACCTTTCTTCCAAGTATAAGTGATCACACCGGGATGAGCTCTGGCCGTCAAATTAACGATCAACGTTTCTCCCTCGATGACGTCAAATTTCTCCAGGCTTGCTACCAGGAATTCTGGTTTATCTGATAAAAATATGATAGGAAGATAAAAATCAGGAGATATAGTGTTAGTTAAGACTTGTTATATATTTATTTAAAAAATTAAAACAAGTTGGATAAGTGTTAGTTATAAGGTTAAGTGAGAGGTAAAAATTAAGATCAAGAATTTTTTTTATTAGGTAAAAATCAGGTCATATTTATAAAATAAGATTTACTGCATATTTGTTGCAAAAGTTAAAAGAAATTACTCAGAGGAATATTTTTTGTTCCTTTGTTTCCTATTGCATGAGATTTGTTAACTGATCTTAGATACTTTTGTATCGTTAATTTAAAATGAGTTTCGCTCGCTGCTCAGCATCTTTTTTCTTCTAAAATAACATGTTTAGTCGTTGTTTAATAAGTCGTTTAGTTGGTGTACAACATGCTTTTGTCGAAATGTCTAAGTTTAAAAACGTTATATAAAACAAGGGGTTGCGTAAATGTTGCGACAAATTTCCGGGGGAGTTAATCCGCATCGATTTGCATAAATGCAACAAAAAATTTGTTCCCCAGCATTATTCATAAAGTAAGTGTTATTGAATTTGTTGTAAAAGTTAAAATTAAAGGAGCCATAGTTATGAAGTAAGATTTTTTTGTCTTACCTTATCGCTATAATTGAAATATACACTCATGGACAAAAAAATTAGTGCACCAAGAAGGAGTTGTCAAAATGAAACAAAATTTTGCGTAAGTAATGACTACTTTGATATAAGTAAATTATTAGAAAATCAAAGAAAAACGATAATCTTTGATTTTCTAATCATTTACTTATATCAAATTAGTCATTACGTTTTAAAATTTTGTTTCATTTTGACGAATCCTTCTTGGTACGCTAATTTTCTTGACCATGAGTGTACTTAGATATAGGCAATTAGATTAACTATAACATGAATTAAGATAATCACTTTAGAGTAATTTTCATCTTACCCTTAAATCCTTATGGAAAAAAATCATTGTGGCTTAACAAAAGTTGACCGATAATAAGTGGAAATTTTAATAAAATCATCTTTATTTTTTTACCCTTAACACCAGAAAACTTTCAAGCATGGAAATACATTTTATTTTATTTTTTGCAAAGCTGACCCAATTCTGAGTTTACGAATATCAAGGTCCAACTCCATAGCCTTGTAATTTTAAACTCAACCCAAAAAACAAGGGAGCTCCTGGATCAAGTATTGGGACAAACTAGTCTTCTAGGAATACATTTTGATTTAAGTAACTCGTATTTTGTTACACGTAGAAGAAAACCACTAAGCCTACTCACCTGACGGATGGCAAGGGGGCATTGAGGTCAGGAGTAGCCGGAGGATAAACATTTCCCCAAACAGCCACCACTGGGATTCGAACCTGTATTATCTCATTGGAAGGAGAAGGCTCTATTCCCTGAGTTACCGTTACTCTGTTTACCTCTATTAACATTTTCACGCACTAATAAAGGTGACTGGAGGACTTTTTGTATGTTTGCATCACTTTTTATCAGTTAAGCGCAGTCGTCATATTTGTCACTAACTCCCAAGGATGGGCTATGGCCTTGACTCTAACCCCTGATCCGTCCACCACTGAGGATATTTTACGTCAGGACTTTGATCGGTACTAGCCGGGAGTAGAATTCGCATCAACCAGCCACCACTTTGACTCAAACCGGAATAACCTCAAGGGTGAACCAGTGCGGTGTCTTGGGATATTCATCCACTTTTAGATGCACGTGGATAATTTTTTCAGAAAAATTTTTCCGCACATGCGCTGTATGAAGCAACTACTTCAATTACTCTTATCTGGCGCAGTTTTTATTATTATTTTTTTAATTTTAAAGCAATAATTTCGTTATCAGTTTAAAATTGATTCAAACGCTTTGTTTAATTTTTTTAAAATATTTAAGCTATAGCAAAAGTGGCACTAGACCTAGTATATATTTCGGATATTTACCAAAGGTCTAGGTCATACTAGGTCTGGTTAAGTGCCACTGCTCAATATACATTTGCCCGGTATATCCTACACTGATGTTTTTTTAAGGCCAAGCGCCATTGCCCGGTATTCATTTGCCCGGTATACCCTAAACTGATGTTTTTTTAAGGCCAAGTGCCACTTCCCGGAATACATTTGCCCGGTATACCCTACACTGATGTTTTTTTAAGGTCAAGTGCCACTGCCCGGTATACATTTGCTCGATACTCCAACCACTGATGTTTGTTCTAATCTATCGTCAGTAAGTATTAAAATATCGAATAAATATAATTATATCCAGGAATAAATTAATATGAAATCAGATGTAATAAATATTTCGGACATTCACCAAAGCGACTAATTTGATTGTCAACATTCACCGATGAAAGTCAACAACCACCGATTTCGGTCATTCACCGTAATATGCACATCATTTACATAATAACCTCATCAGGACAATTATTTCATACATTGCCAAAATAGCATCCGGCATTTCAAAAAATAAAAATAATTGGTTTTGTTGGCGATGATCTCGTAAGGCGATAAAGAATCATGCATAGTACAGGTAAGGAAGATATTAACCTCGAAGGAAAAGTGGATGGATAACCCAAGGAACCAGTGCACTATCTCCAGAGCAAAAGCGGTGTCCAGAGGATAATACCTGGTATACGGTCGAAAATAATATGGAACAGAGCTTACAACAGTAATTTTCTCGACAGTTAATGAACCTAAATATCTCTTAAATTGAAAAGTTATCAAAGAAACTCTTAAGATAGTACTCAAAAATAAATAGCTTAAAGTAAACAAAGTAAAACACAAATAAGCAGCTACCAATTCCAAAATTTAGCCTTGCATTCATGTTTAAACGCACTCTATTACAAAAAAGAAAAATATTGTAGTCAACTAAATTATCTACTTCAGGGGATTCCCAACTCAATTAAGAAATCTTAACTAAGTAAAACAACAGCTCTAAAAGATTTGATTCAATAAGCTGTTTGCATTATTCTTGTCTTTCACATTTCATGACAAAGGGAATCACGATCCATCTTGCTGGAGGTAACAAATACATTTTAGATGCGGTTAATTAGAATGTTTCTTCATTGGTACAAATAAGAAGCAAGCCACCACAAGCATAACAAAGCAGCCAAACAATTTTGCTGACGTAGTGCTTGCTCATAAAGTGTTATAAAACTAGAAACGTATGAAAGAATTGTAGAAAATTCAAAACGAGCTGATTGACTAAATGTCAGGTTGTTTTTATTTGTGTCCATACTCATTAAAGTACCAAAAGTAAAATATATCTTCCCAGCTTTGTACTCTAAATCTTTTTTCCTTAATGTGCATGTATATTATTTGAAAAAACAAATATCTTACAACCAGTAACAGAAGCTACGGCAGGTTGTTTCCCTCATCGTCGTAGCTACCAAAGCAGCGGAGCTGAAAGATTTTAACAAATTAGGTACTTCTGTTATTTATTCCTCGTAATTTTTATCTAATCGTTATTATCGTTATCGGAAATCTAATTGTTATTTATTTTCGTAATTTTTAGAGTAACATTTATTTAATTAGAGTGATTTAGTGATTTTTGGCAATTATTACTCTAAAAATTATGGCACATTAAGTAAGTTGTTCCCTCACATGATCCGATAAGAAGTACCGGCACTCAGTGTGCCAATAGTTTTTATCGTAATTTCATCTGGAATTTTTTATAGTGTAACAAAGACATTTAGTATCTTTCTTATTGATGTATTAAAAACAAAATCAAAAAGAAGACGTGATGTCTTCTTATTGATTTTGTTTTTTTCAAAATTCAGAGGAAAAGAATAACATCACAAGCATAACGAGAGAGTAAAAAACATTTGACCAATGTTTTTAGCGACGTTGAGCGAGCGTAATAACAGCAATCAACAAAAGGTAATTCCTTACTTCGTGAAATATTGCACAACTATAAACCGAATTGCAAATAAAAATGAGCTGTTTGACCAAATCTTAGTTTTCCCTTTTTCGTATTCATAGTGATTCATGTTCCCAATAAGCAAATTAAGAATAGGTATTTTCCAGCTATTTATTTCCAGATTTCCACGTATTCATGTTTTAAACATGTATCCATCTTATTTGGGAAAACAAAATACCTTATAGCCAGCGACAAAAGCTACGACAGGTAATTCTCCCCACCGTTAAGAAGTCGTAGCTATGCAAAACAGACGCGATGGAAGATTTGAATGAATCAGGAGTTTACATTATTTTTTTCTTTCTTCCTCAATGAAGTGTATTATGATCCATCTCGTCGGAGATAACAAAGACATTTGGGATGTGATTGATTGTCTTGGTTTTTATTTTGTTTTCCCAGGATGCAAAGGAGGAAGGAAAAACCGTCACAAGCATAACGAGGCGGGAAAAAATTGGACGATGCATTTTTCGTGTCAAACCATTTCTCAAACACTTCGAACTTCGTTTGTGGAACGGATTCGTGGTTTATGATTGATACTAGTATTCATAAATTGTGATGGTGGTAGTGTTAATGGCTTCTTCAGGTCTTTGGAGAAAAGTGTTTAGTAGGAGTGAGAGAATGTTGCGGATAAAGAATTTCTTGCCTTACGTATTGGGATATTTTTCTTGTAGATATTTGAAAGATGTGGATGACAAATGTATTTTTATTCCACGTGGATGCTCATGCAAGCAACTGCTAAACTGTTTGCCACTATATTATTTTCTATGTATTTATTTCTCTTACGCGGGCACCAACACGATTTCTCCATCTAAATTGGCAACATTGTAATAATCTATATTAATCCAATTTTCTAGGCTGTTTTTAGTAATAATTTAAGTACTGTTAAATAATTAATAATACCTGCTTATATTCATTTTGTTAGACTGTCCTAAGTAATAATTTAAGCAGTGTTGAGTGGTTAGTTACACGTTACGTATAATATTAAACATTTTTGTATTTATAAATATTTTTGTATTTATACAGAAATAAAAAAAATTAATAACAAAGCAATTATTTAAATTATTTTTTTTATCCTTTTTAAAATGACTGTAGATATTTAAAAGAAAATCGATGCAGTATTCACCTTATTCCTGCCGGAGGTTCTCTTTATTATCGGCAGATGGCAGTACAATAAGAGACGTTTATAACTTCCTCTTGATGATACGAATGCTTTGATTTACACTGATGTGCGTTGCTATGACGTCATAGGGGAATTGCAAGACTTCCGGTTTGATTTGTTTGGTGTTTTGGGATAGTGGGTCAATACTACCTTACCAATTATTGGTGAGGGAGCTTGCCTTTTTTGAGCTATAGCATATATATTATAACATACTAAAGGTGGCTGGAGAGGTGCATGAGGAAGTAGAAAAGCACGTAATGAAGCATTGGGATGAGTTTTTCATCTTATTTTGAAACAGAGATGAAAATATTTTTTATATTTCTGCTGACTACTACTCTACTTCTGTAGAATTCTGACTACTATGCTAAAATGTCTGGAACTTATTATTATGGTAGTTTGTGGGATTTAATGTGTGATGGACAGATTCTAAATTATTATTAAAATTTAATACAGGAAGAACTTTGACAATATCCCTGACCTCTTGAAAATAGTTAATATTAGATCTAAGTACTTCCGTATGGGCAAAGCTGCTGGCGGCAGCTAGTCTTATATAAAAGGCTTAAGGAGTGATTTTGATGGAATGATGACTAGTGGTTGACACAATTCTGATTATTAATTTGATACAACGCTTGATTAGTGGTTTTGATGCAATTGTGAAAAGAATACAATATTACTGAAAATATTTTGTTCTTCACAAACTCCTTAGAAATTATAGATTTTTAAACTTTCTTTTAAATTCAGAAATTGTTAAAAGTGATATAAAATGTTTGTTTTGCGATAAATACAGCTATTCTTACATAATAGGTTTAAAGAGTAATTTTGATGGAATTATGATTAGTGGTTGATATAATTCTGATTATTAATTTGATACAACGTTGCAATTGTGAAAAGAATGCAATACTACTGAAAATATTTTGTTTTTCACAAATTCCTTAGAAGTTATGGACTTTTAAACTTTCTTTTAAATTTAGAAATTGTTAAAAATAATATAAAATGTTTGTATTACGATAAATCAGGTAGATTCAAGTATTTCTACCTTTATGTGTGAGTTAGATGTAATTTTGAACCAAACATATAGCTCAGGGGTCAGATAAATTCGTCGTCATAAATGGATATTTTTTAATGGAATTAACGTGTATTTTGGCTGTATGGAAACACACATTGCGTGAAAAAACCTTGGAAAACTTCCAGGACAAAGGAACAAAAATTCTTGCTCCATCTATACTCTAAAACATTCCGGATCAAATTACGGTATAAAATAATAGCACTTTGGATGCATCATCTGTTAAATCTATGTCACCGTAAAATTCATTTTTACCTGAAAATATTATATCGTAATTTTTGTTTACAGTAATATTTATTTAAATTGAGTGATTCAATAATTTTACCGCAATTATTACGGCAAAAATTACGGTATATCAGATTTTTAGTTCTGAAACATGTTTCGGTAAAAATGGATTTAACGGTAAAAAGTACTGGCAGCCTGACTGGGTACAGGCATCCTACTTTTTCACAGTGTATCACTGGATATAGTTTTTGTCATCGTTGCAATTGGTTCAAACTTGGTAACAAATTTATTTTTTTATCTAAGACTAACTGAATATCCGTTCATCATTATTCATTAAAGCATATCTAATAAGTAAATTTGTATTAATTAACATTAGGCAATCAGACATGAAACTACAAGTTAGCGTAAACTTAGACAATAATAATATAAAATAATCTTAACATTTTTATAATAATTTTGCACAACACAGTATTTTTTATTATAAGATTAAGAAAAGAAATTCAGCGCTTGAAAAAAATATTAATTATATTTATTATCCTTCGGCACTGAAAACAATGTGTGGTTGTCTTTTTCCGATTTAGCGGCCTTTTATCTCTTGTTTTTTCTTTTTTTTTGTGACCAAATGCAGCCAAAAGGAAAAAAGAGTCGTTAAAGAACGTTGAATTCTAAATTAGCTGCCCGCTCACCACATGATAGTCAAGATTTAAAACAATCGACCACAATTTATCACAATTTCATATGAATATATGAATTTTTATTTTCCCCCCATCAAAATTTATCTGGTGTCTTTTTCTGTTCTTTACGAGCATAGCACTGATTATAATGTGACATTGCTATGCTTAATGTCTAAAAAATTTTAGATCACACTTTTCAGTTTCATTAAAAAATGTATATAATAACATTTAACTCGTTATTTTTTTACTCTGCTCGATAGAACAGTTTAATTTCGTTTTTATAAGATTTTTTTGTAACTATTCTTTAAAACCTTAATCAATAATTCCAAAACTAAAAACAAGAATTATTTTAAAGTATATACGAATGATACATTTAGAAATTACTTCAAAAGAAAAATAGATTATGCAATGGAAATTTACTTAAAATAGCTATCATAATTAAATATTGTATATTACCCTAACCTAAAGGCATTTTGTGTAACAAAACAACTCACTAACATAGTGCTGACACTCTTTTGAGAACATTGAAAACAAAACAAATTTCCCTAAAAAAAGTTGACCATATTCAAACTAATGACTTTTAGAGATTTAAATGAATCACTCAGTTTCCGTTCTTTATTTCTTTTGTAACAATATGTATTATAATCTTTCTCAAAGAGATAACAAAGACCTTTGCGTTGTGATTGATTATTTTGTTCTTACTTTGTTCTCTAAGGATACAAAACAGAAGAAAGTGAACACAGACTTAACGAGGCGTAGAAAATATGTGGATGTATTTTTCTTGTTCCACCATTTCTCATATACTTGGTTTGTGGAACAAATTCGTAATTTATCATCGATACGAGCATTCATAAGATATTTTTGGAGTAATGTTAATGACTCCTTTCAGCTAAGGGATTAGAATGTTTTCTTTTATTAAAAATCATAGGTAGATTAAATATTCAAAGGGGGATTTCAATGTTTATTTACTGATAAATGTATATTACAGAATAGAATTATGTAGGAAATTAGAATTGAAAGGACATGGAGCTAAATGCCCTTAGGTATTCAGAATTAATTTCGTAAAATATTTGCTTTTCAGCTTGTTAATATAGTGGTGGAGTCAGCTTTAATAATCCCTAAAGATTGCTTTTAAATTAGATTTATAAATTTAATTTTTTTCTCAAGAAATTATTTAAAAATATTGGTTTTTAAACCTTCAAACTTACAAAATATTACTGAAAAAAAAGTTGCTACGGTGATGGTTTATAACCTTAGCTATGTTAAATAAAAATTATGTTGTGGAGTTTGATTCGTAATGATTAAAAAATTGTTTTTCTAAAATTTATCCAGGGCAGCAGTTTGTTAATTATATGATTTTTTTTAATTATATGAGTTAGAGCCGTGGTGGCTCAGGAGATGAAGCACTCGTCTCCACATTAGGTTTCCCAGGTTCGAATTCCAGCGATGGCTGGTCAATACGAATTCTGAAGTCAGCTCGCACTGACTACAGTGCTGACATAAAATTTCCTCAGTGATAGACGGATTTTTGGTTAGAATCCCCCTGCCATCGGGCTAACCATGGAAAGTTTATCGTGGAATTCCTCTCCATGTACTGCAAACGCGGGTTAGTTAAAAATGTCCTCCACGAAGGCTACTTTATCTCAATGTTTGATCCAAGAGCTCCTTTTTCTTATGAATTAGGTTCAAAAATGCTAGTCTACGGAGTTGAACATTGTTAGTAGTAGACACAAAATTGTATTGGCTGTTCAACGCTGATTATAAATTATATGAATTACAAATATATAAATAAAGCCATTATCCCTTACAGAAAAGTTGAATTTAGTTTATTCACGTAAGCAGAAGATAAAACCCGAAATGTTTAACCGTAAAAAAATAGATCGTAACAATATTTGCTATTTGCTTTATAAATTAGAGAAATGCAAAATAAATAAACTAGGTTATACTTCTTTAGATTACAATTGTAGTTTTAAGTTGATAGGACTTAATAACGTTAAAGATGGAGTAAAAATTATTAAGAGTTATTATTCCCTTTTAATTATTTCTCAGATTTGAGACATTTTATTTACCTAGTATTTATAAAATAATCCAAATATTGATTAAAAATATAATGATTTGAAAGCTTAAAAGACAAGACTTTAGCTGCAATATCCCAATTGTTATAAAACTCTAATAAGCCAATTTACCAAAATAATTATAAATTTAAACTATGCTAAGGCTTACAAAATACTCGAAGCGTGACGCTTTCATGGACGCTTCTCTGAAGCACTTGATTGGTTGCTTGGCACGTGAAAACTGCTTCGTCATCTTTTGCGTAAACATTTAAATCCAGTCTACTGTGCGTTGATTTGCCACCATTCGTCGAGTCGGTTACCTCACTGTTGTACCCAGAATACACCTCACCATTTCGCCACCAGTGAAGAGTTGATTCTGGATTGCTGCTTCCTGAATCACACAGTATACTAACCTGAGTGCAAAAAATTGTAAGGTTCAAAAGAAAATAAAATTTATGTATTTTTTTTATATGAAAAATTAATAAGCACGTTCATTGCTTTATCAGATATCACATTATAGGGCTATAAGCGCATTATAGGGTATGAAAAATTAATAAATAAATTAATTATAAAATAATTATTGAGAATTTTAGAAAAAGTTGCAAACATGTATTAAAAAATACTAAATTTCTCATTTTTAGAGAAATAATAGCATCTAGAAATAGATAAACATTTAAATGAAAAATATAATTTTAAATTTAGCACTTTCTCCACTTTTTATTTTACGATTCACCAGCTATAAAATTTTAGTAGAAAAAATAAATATTTTGCACCATAGAACAAAAAGCAAGTAATTTAGTTTTGCAAAATAATAATTAAAATTGTTAAGTTGTGGTTTCTTTTGATTATATATTTTTCTTTTAGAAGTATTTTTCTAAATGAACTCTAATTCATTAAATGGGTCAATTTATAGTGGCTCCTTGCAAGAGTGACTTTAAAAATATACTGCAACTTATAATACATATGATGACGTTGAAACTATATATATATATATTTCTTTTATTAAAANTATATATATATCTTTAAAGGGCAAGAAACCATAACCAGCCATAAACTAAAGCGCCTAAATGCGTCTGATGATCGTATTGTGATTAATTAGAAATCATAAATAAATTTTTAAGAGTGACAAGAAAATATTAATGACAGTGAATGCGGACAGTCCAGTGCATGAGAAAATAAATTTTGTAATAATTGATAAGGGTATGAATTTGATGCTATAGTTACATAATTACACTAAGAGAAAAGTATGGACAAAACTCTGAGAATATGGTGAAGTTTTCCGTATTTCAAACACCACAAAGCTCGGTAATCAAAGAGTTCTTTGGTAATAACTTTGGTATTATTAACAATGAAATTTTGTTTTATAATGTGTGATAAAGTTTGATAAATGTAGTAAAATTGGGCAATTTTATAATAATACATTTCAGAATGTCATAAAAAGTGGTATTTATATTCCACAAAATTTATTTTTTAGTTTTGTATTATTTTTCTAAATGTGTGGTAATAAGAACTACGATTGGCATAACCAGAATTTCCCGTAAACCGCCGCTATAAAGGGAAAAATTACCAAACGAATGGCTTAAATATCGAGTATTTTGGTTTTATTAACAAAAAAACTATTTATTTATCTTTTATTTTATTTTATTTTTAACAGAAATACAGGAATGTATAGTAGTTTTAGCAGATGATTTTTTTCCTTCGTGAACGTATAGTACAGACTGTTTAGTTTTCTAACATAGCAAAATAGTCAATTAATTTATGAAACATAAGTTTAAAAATAAAGGAAAATGTGTTTAAATGAAAGTATCTCGGATGAACTTTAAAAATAATATTTCTGAGAAATGTTTCAAACTTTATAAATTACAATGTTTTTTTTTCTTTCTATTTCCTACTTTTTTGTGTTCCATTTTAGGAATAAAGCATGCTATATTTTAGTTTGTATAACTTTAAAAAATGTAATAACTGTTACATAAATTATTCTATGTAACCCTAATAGCCTGCAAGTGGACAAGATAATGATTTACAGTGTGCATTTCACAAATAAAAATACGCAAAAACTTGCTTCATATTCTATGAAATGTACGCATATTTTAAAAATGCATTAGCAAATAAAGATTAAATACACAAACTTTTAATTATAATTTACTTATTATACACGCATGCATGTATAATAATTAGCTGAAGTTTTTAGCTAAACTCTTAAAGTTAAAACAAAGTATATTTTTAAAAAAGATAGTTTAAAAATTATCAAGATAACTAAGTATTTTGTTTAATATCAAATGAGTTACAACACAATACAAATTATAGCCATGGAGTGAATTCATAAAATATTCTCTTAAATGCATAAATAAATAAATTTTCCAGCTAAACTATTGTCTTCAAAATTAAATTCATATAGTTTTATTTATTCCATTTTTGCGAGTACCTCATCTATAATAACTGTGAATGGTGGGTTTGTTGTGCAATGTAAAATAATTGCGCTGCAAAGATTTTATTCCACGATTTTTGTAAATGCAGTAAAAATAAAGTCCACTTAAGAGTCGTCATTTTTACTTTCGGCATCTTTTAATATGAAACTAACATCTTTAGTCACCAGTAGTAGCAAATTTTAATTATTTAACCGGAAAGCTTAAAAATGTTGCAAGAATTTCTTCCACTTGAAAGACTTTCTCAATTAATTATTAGTAAGAGGGAAGTCACTTGTCAAAAATACGAAAATGTACAAATTTCAACATTGTATGAACTTTCAAATGTTCAGTGTCTGTAGTTTAAATATTAATAATTCATCGTTGAATTTTTATTGCAAAAAAAGATGTTTATTTCAGAGTTAATTATTTTCAACTTATGAATAAGAGAGAACTGAAAATTTCTAACCTGCCATTATTAATATGCATTAAAGATGTAATGTGTGATTTTTTTTTCTGGTGAATGTATTATGAAGAATTAATTGATTTCAAAATGCATAATTAAGAATTAATGAATCATAAAGTAATGAAAATTAACTTAAAAATTCTTTACTTTACAGTGTTATAAGAACATGCAGTGCAACAAAAACGTGTATTGTAACAAAGACTGATTATAATTGCAAAGCTTTAAGCTTCAGTAGTTGATTATAGCTGTTTTTTTACTTTTTAAAGTTTTGAAAATACTTATTTCTTTCATTTAAATACATTTTGGAAGTGAAGAAAAACAGTCTATAACGGTTTAAAAAACTGATTTTTGCTTACAAGATATTTTGAAGTTAAATAATAAAATCTCAACAGAAAAAAAAAGTTCTGGAACCTTATTGTACTGTTTTGTAATAACATTTCTGCTAAAAATCAGAATTCTGGTAGTAAAAACCAAATATTACGGTCATTTAACCATTAGCTTAGTAATTTTTCCGTTCATACGGCAACGGTTTATTGGTTCTACAATGGTTAACGGTATACTATTGTTCAGATTACCACAAATTTAGTAAAAAATACAAAACTGAAAAGCAAATATAACCAAATAAATGATTTTTATGCCAAAGATATCATTATAAAAATAACAAATTTTTCCACAGTGACCAAGTTTTTTCACATATTGTAAAACCATAGTAAATTGTTAATTTTACCAAAATCATTTCCAAATCGCTTCTGTAAAAATTGCCGATAATTTTGATTTTTCTCATAAAGCCAGAAGCACGATTTAACATTCTTGTAGTTTTAACCATATATATTTTTACAGTGTAGTTATTACTTGATAAACTGAAGATATTTGCAAGATATTCACTTGATACTTACTAAATCACCACTCCTAGGCTTCTTTGGGGTTATTTTCATAGTAACAGAGGAAGGGGGAACTGTAAAATAGAAGAACAGTTACAAATAATATTAAATAACCTGATGCTTAAAAATTCTTAAGTAATATGCTTCAGCTATTGGATATTCCAAACTATATTTAACTTCACAAAATCCATGCATAGCATTTATAAAGCAATATTTTCTAGTTACAGGATGTTCCAAATTATATTTAACTTTACAAGTTATATCCGTATAACTTCTAAAGTAATATGCTTCACTTATAGGATGTTCCAAACTACATTTAACTTTACAAGCTTCATCCATACGATTTCTAAATATGTTTCTTTTAGAGGATGCTCAGAACAATATTCAACTTTACAAGTTTTATCTATACGATTTCTAAAGTATGTTCCAGTTACAGGATGTTCCAAACTATACTTAACTTTACTAGTTTTATGCTCACGATTCCTAAAGTATGTTTCAGTTACAGTATGCTCCAAATTATATTCAACTTTACAAGTTTGATCTATACGATTTCTAAACTAATATTTTTCAATTGCAAGATGTTCCAAACTATATTTAACTTTACAATTTTCAGCCATACGATTTCTTAAACAATATGTTTCAGCTATAGTGTGTTCAAAACTATATTTACCAACCTTACAAATTTCTCGCATACTACTATTTCTTTAGTTACAGGATATTCCAAACTGTAGTTACTAAATTTGCAATTTTATGCATACCATTTCTGAAGTAATATTATCCATTTGCAGGTGTTCTGAATTTGAGTGTTCGGTAACTATATTTACTAACTTTATAAATTTCATGCATATTATTAATTAATATGTTTCAGTTATAGGGTGATATAAACTATATCTACTATTTCATAAATTTCATGAATGCTATTTCTAAATTGGATTAAAATCTCTATGTGTGCTGCTTGAGCATTTAAAACTTCAATTTAGACAGTGAATATCTCTGGTACTCTTCTGTAATCTCAAAGTTACTTAAAAAGTAGATAAAATTTATGAGACTGCTTTTCCTAAAATCTTTATAACTAATGAATGCTTAGTAAAGATTAAAACTTTCAACAAAAATATTCAAAATTTCTCCCAAAACACGTATAAGCAATGCACGCTTATATATTTTTGGGCATGAATTTATCTAAAATATTTTTTAGTATTCGTAAGGATGAAGGGTTGAAAAAATTATTTTGCAAATGCATCCGGAAAGCGAGTTTAGGAATAATAAATGCTTGTTTGACATATGCAATATGAATTCATCGATAAGTGTCATGGTATTTTCATTAATTGGTTGTAAGTTTGCAAATAAAATGCATAGCCAAAGGAGATTCCGCGGCAACAAAAAATAATGAGTAACCTTATTGTACACTGAGACTTTTATCTGCCATAAAATATACTATAAATCCTTTTATTGAAAAAATGGATGTTTGATAATATTTTATATAAGTTCATCAGTAAATGTTATGGAACTTCCATTGAGTGCTCGTACGTTTGCAAATAAAATACATAATTAAAAGAAATAACGTTTCAATTAAAATATTGAGTAACTTTAGTGTATCATATGTACAAAAAGTTAAATGTTAATGCCTGTTATTGTAAAATGTAAAAGGTATGTTTGAATATATTTGATGCAAGTTCATCTGTAAATGTTACGGTACATATTTCATTGAGTGCTTGTAAGTTTGAAATTAAAATACATAATCAAAAAGAGAAATCTCTTGAAAGTTAAAATAATGTGTAACTTTAGTGTATCCTAAGAATTTTATCTGCACAAAAAATGTTAAAAAGCCTGTTTTCGGAAAAATGTATATTTCATATTATTTTATAAAAGTTCATTCATAAACGTTATTGTATTTCCATTGAGTACTTGTAAGTCTGAAAATAAAATACAGTTTAAATTAACCATAATTTTCCTTTTTTTTATCAGAATAGTCAATACCATACAACACGGTAGTTTTATGAGACTTTTTTCTTTGTGTATCGTGTCAAAAATCGTTGGATTAAGTTCGGTATGTATTTTTTCAAGTACTTTATTTTTATTTTTATTTTAAAAAATATGAAAAAAAACTTGATAAGATGTGTATACAAAGGGGGAGGGGGACTGAAATGTAAACTTTAAATTGTTTTTAAAAAACTTCAAATTATTTTTAAACATGTCAAAAACTGATGATATTTTGTTACAAAATAAGTTAAGCGATGGAACTCTTAAAGAATAATAGCAGCAATTATAGTTATGTAAACTTAAAAGCATCCTTCCTTTCACAATAGATATGTTAAACATTCTAGCTATATTCACGACAATATATATATATAGCTCAAAATGTAGAGAAAACATGGAAAATATACAGAAGAATGAAAAAAGGGAAAAAGAAAAATAATAATGAAAAAAAACGGAAAATAAGATATATAATCTTTTCATCAGCTCACACGATTATATCCACAAAAAAGAGCGCTTTCTAATATTGTATCAATGTAGCCAAAGCAAAATATATCAATACAATACAATAGTGTGAGGAGCGCTCAAGAAAATTTTACAAAAAATTTACAGCAAATAAAATAGAACACACTAAGTAAAAATATTAAGGAAAAATAATAATAAAAATAATAATTTGTTTTATTATTTTTATTATTATTTTTCTTTTTCCCTTTTTTCATTGTTCTGCAATTTTCCGTGTTTTCTCTACATATTGAACTTATTTTATGAGTTCAATTTGCTTGCAGCTTATGCGCAGTAATTAAAACTTACTGTTTTCCTTCATTTTCTTCATTTTTTTTCCTTTTTGTATTTATCTATTATGGTATATATATATATATATATATACAAATTAATTTTGGAACACTCTGTAAATATGTGCAAAAAAGTAAAATTCTTACAGTAAACTGTCAGTTTAATGTTTGCTATCAAGGGTCTCTCTGTGGCTGAATTAGTAGCTTCACATCTATAAACTGCACCGTTGTCACTGGCATCAACTCTCAAAACAAGCTCGCTGAACACTCCACTTCCACTGATACTTGTTATTGCTCTAATCTGCAAAATAAACTAAATTATTAAAGCAGCTTAAAAGGAATAACACTGAGTTCGTGTCGAGAGACTCAAAATAAGAGAACATCGCAAAATTAGAAAGAAAAAAAAAACGATCAATTTAAATACAAGTCTAAAAAAACTTTATAACGGTTCTAAATAAGTTTAAGACATATTTTAAGCATATTTATTTAGAACTTTCAGATTATTTTTCGAAAAGAAATCAAATTAATATGTAAACAAATAAATAAATGCTCTTAAATCAATAAATAATCATTGAGTATTTTATAAAATAAAATAAAGATCTTTGAAAGTTGCGGAGAGAGCGATTGCTTCAATTCTGTTTGGTAAATATACAACTCAAATGCACGACCATTGGTTATGTCATTTTGGATTTTTTGACTATGCTTCTATCGTCCTAAATCATTTCAGCTTGTTCAAATTTTTTTTGCAAAAATTATAAATTCATAATCATAGTTTTATTAATCGAATAATAGTTTATTATAATTTAATAACTTAAGGAACATAGATTATTCTAATCATATTAAGTTGCTATAAACTGCTTAACATTTTTAAATCAATGATTGAATCTAGATTCTGAGAGAAAGATGCTAAATAATTTCGAACACTGAGGAGAAAAGTATGGTCAAAACTATTAAAATGTAGTAAAATTTACCATGTTTCTGGCTCTATGGGAAAACCAAAAAGCTCGTCCACATTTTCAAAGAGCTTTAGTAATGGTTTTGATGAAATTAACAGTAAAATACAGTTTTATAGTATGTCACAAAATTTGGTAAGTGCGGTGGTGATAATTTTATCATGAAGCATAACGCAAAAACCGTTCATTCGGATAAATTTATTTCTCAGTTAAAAAAAAAAAACTTATTATGTTTTAATAAGAACTTTAAATTTGAAGAGAAGACGTACGTCTTTATCCTATAAACGGAAACATTACAAAATTAAAGGTTTAAATATGGTATATTTTAGTTTAATTTACCAGAATTATGTTATGTAGAATTATTTTTTTACCTGAAATATTATTACTACAATTTTACCAGAATTCTATTTTCTGTGTATTTTCGCTTAACCTGAATTTGAGTGGCTTATTAACTTATGAATTTTTTAACCACTTTGAAATGATTTTCTAAAGTAAAAATATATAAAATGATTTAACAAAATACATCTTAATACATCTTTTAAAAAAGATAACCTTTTTCACTAAATAAATTTTCTTTTATCTGCTGCATTAATTTTTTATTGAACAAAATGCCGCGAAGTTTTCTTAGTAATAAGTCTTCTGTTTAAAATTCATATTTTTTATTCATTAAACAGTTATCTGAATGTATTAATCGATAATAATTCCAATAAAAACTCAACTTGTTTGTCGAAAGAACAATAGAAAGGCATGGAAGAAATTTCTATAAATTTCGAAGTATGGCTGGAGATTTAAACATGACTTTTATGATTTGCAAATATTGATATTCCTTTTTATTTCTAACCTTAGTTCTAATTTTACCTATTTTTAACTGTGCAAATATTTTCTTATCCATATTACTTTGATTTTCAGAAAAAAAGCAATTTACAATAATTTATTGGTCTGTTTATTCTGCGTTTAATGGTAGAAAATCTATCAAAGTCAGTGTGTATGTATAATTTTATACATTATGATGTTAATATTTTTTTCACTGAGTTATTAAGTTAAACTGCGTAGAGTTCATCAGAATATATTTAAGCACAATTTATTGAGTTTCATAAGGGTTAATGCAAAAAAAAAGAAGGAAAAACTATTCACATTTTAATCTACTTTTAAAGATCTCCAAAGGTTTTGTAGTCGAAATGAAAATATTGTTCTATGAGAGCTAAAAAATCCCAACTTGAATATACAGCTAATTTGCATTTTCAAAGAATTAAATTTTCGATTGATTTAAATTTATTGGCTTATGACATAAAGCGTAATTAAGTTCGATTAATTATCAAAGGGATTTGTAACAATAGATAGCTGTGGATGCACGAATTAAAGTTATAAAATTGTTCTGACTGACATTAAAACAATAAAATTAATGAAAATATTGTTTTATGCGAGTTTAAAAAAACAATATGTGGAATATACAATGAATTTGCATTTTCACAGAATTAAATTTTCGATTGATTTAAATTTATTGTTATAAGATGTAAAGCGGAATTTAAGAAAAGTATACAATCAAGGGATTTTTTAACAAAAGATAAATCTCGATACACGAATAAAAACTATAAAACTATAGTTGAATTTTTTTTAATCTGTCATAAGTAAACCAGTTGCTTCTAACCGGAGCAAGGATTTTCCAATGCGTAGTAATTTTAAAGATATTAATGATACAATTGATAACTATGGTTACTCGAATTAAAACTATGAAATTACAGGTTTTCTTTGATATCTCATAAGTAAACCAGTTGTTTTTTTAGCGGTGGAAGGGATCTACCCAATGCGTAGTAATTTTGAAGATTATACGGATACAATTGGTAACTATGGTTACTCGAATTAAAACAATGAAATTACAGGTTTTCTTTGATATCTCATAAGTAAACCAGTTGTTTTTTCAGCGGTGGAAGGGATCTACCCAATGCGTAGTAATTTTAAAGATACTACGGATACAATTGGTAACTATGGTTACTCGAATTAAAACAATGAAATTACAGGTTTTCTTTAATATCTCATAAGTAAACCATTTGTTTTTTACCGGTGGAAGTGATTTATCCAATGTGTAGTAATTTTTAAGATACTACGGATACAATTGATAACTATGATTACTTGAATTAAAACTATGAAATCACAGGTTTTCTTTAATATCTCATAAGTAAACCATTTGTTTTTTACCGGTGGAAGTGATTTATCCAATGCGTAGTAATTTTAAAGATACTACGGATACAATTGATAACTATGGTTACTCGAATTGAAACTATGGAATTACAGGTTTTCTTTAATATCTCATAAGTAAACCATTTGTTTTTTACCGGTGGTTTAAGTGATTTATCCAATGTGTAGTAATTTTAAAGATACTACGGATACAATTGATAACTATGATTACTTGAATTAAAACTATGAAATCACAGGTTTTCTTTAATATCTCATAAGTAAACCAGTTGTTTTTTCAGCGGTGGTAGGGATTTACCCAATGCGTAGTAGTTTTAAAGATACTACGGATACAATTGATAACTATGGACACTCGAATTAAAACAATAAAAAGACTCAAAATAAGAGAACATCGNCTCTCAATTATATAAAAAAAAATATTTCTTTAACTCGGAACCTCATCGCAGTGCATCGTTTGAAATTGTTAACTAAAATGAAGAATAGACGATTAAAACTGAAATGACGAAATAAGCCGATAAGACTGTATGGTGTTCAAGGAGTTGGCGTCATACCTGGAATATACCAGGTTCAAATCCGTGTTTGGGGCATGGATGTAATTTTTCCAGCTGTTCTATCAGTCCTTGTGGAGTTGGTGTGGCATTAAACGGCTTGTGAGACCTTTGGAAAAGTGCTCAACAATAGCACCTGTTAGAAACCATGAGGGATTACGAGTGCAGCATGGTATTTTTTTATACTTTTTTTCTTTTGGAGAAAAATATAATGACCGAAAATTTATTCACTTTAGGCGAAATTTTTTTCCTTGAAGAACTTATGATAGTTGTGTCATCACTTTGATGAAATGTTAGCTCTGAACATCAACTAGGAAATGGTTATTTCATCAAAGAAGAAAAGACGATTTCGGAAAATTTAAGTTTTCATTTCTTACAATGTTTTTTTCTTCTTTTTTTGCATACTTTTTTAAAACATTAGAACATGAATTCAGGCTATGCTTTCCTGGTATCTCTGATGAAGAATTAAATATAGTTCTAGAACCTTTTAAGTCTGTAGAAAAAGTTCTTAGAATTTTTCAAGATTGATTTCTTTCATTAAAAATGATCTTCAGGTAAAAAAAAAAAAAAAAAAATTAAGAAAAATCTGTCACAAAATTTTTGCTTTTAATGCGCGAAAATTATCCGTAACTAGTAGAAATAGCTATCAGATCTGTTTTCATTTGGTTGACTTATTTTTCCGACTCAAGCTTATTAACTGAAAACGAAAACGACTTGAAGAAATAGCTTAGAAGTTGAATGTGATCTGTATTTCGCCATTACTTGCGCTATTCCATGCATCCAATCAAAAAGAAAAACAGTTCCAAGAAATCACAAGTTAGCAAAACAAAATTACTATAAAACAGCTTGTTTTTAAAAAAAGCTGTATTATTGATATGTTTGCTTAAATAATTATTTAGCTAATTTAAAAAAATATGAAAGTCTTGATATATCAAACTTTTCTAAGCTTTCGCTGTTTAATTTCAAAAACGCGTTAAGAAATGATCAAAATCTGAATAAATATAATATTTACAAGTTTTGTGTTTTCAAAGGGAGGAATCACGTTTTGTAATAATTAATGGAAAGCGGAATATGCCAAAATAGTACTTGAATCCTCAGTTTGGTAAATTATCGTGTTTATATGGTAACGGTTTCCCGGAAATTCTGTATTTCAAAATTATAGCTCTTATTACCACACATTTAGTGAAAAATGCAAAATGGAAAGCAAATTTAGCCGAAAAAATAGTTTTTATGTCATTAGCTCTAAATTATTATGATAAAATTACTAAATTAAACCCATTCTACTAAATTTTATCACATATTTTAAAACTACATTTTGTTGTTAATTTTATCAAAATCATTGCCAAAGCTCTTTTGCATAAATTACAGAGCTCCTTGGTGTTCCCATAATGCCAGAAACAATAATGTAAGTTTCACCATATTCTGGTAGTTTTGACCACACTTTCTTACTTAGTTTATTTTACTGACCTAATTATATAGTCGTTTTACTTTATTTTTCGAAAAACTATACTACTACTTTTAATTTAAGGCATTAAATAAATAACTATTAAAAGTTAAAGTAATATTTATGGTCCGAAATAAAAACAAAAATACTTTTATAATAATACACTCTTTACGAAACAAGGGATACACTGTAATTATTTGGTAAATATGTTCCCGTAAAGAGTCATAAACTTTCCAACAGATGGTTTTAATCGAGAAAATACCAGCACACTATGAACTCCTTTTCAAGCCATAAAATATATCTCTTCCATAAAATTCGTGAATTGGTGTCTAATATGTTGTAAAATGCGGTGTCTGCAAGAATTTTATTTTTTGTTGCAAATTTTGATACACACATGTTCGGAAAGCAGACGCATTTCGGTGTTAACAGCAATGTCGACATGGCATCGTTGTCTTCTCTCTATAAAGAACCCTTTCTTTTTCGATAAAAAAAAAGGATAGATGAAAGGTTTGTGGGATATACAAGGATCAAAGGATTATGTTGACGGTGATTGGGTGGCTCCGACCAGATTTTGTCCCGTATATGGTCTGAAAGAATCAACGAAATTATTGTTAGCTAACTAAGATGGAGGTAATCTTGTAAAGGAGGGCGTTTTTTTTTCTCTTTGCGAGCAAACTTGAATTAGTGAGCACGCTATTTTAGTATTCTCGGTTCCGATAAACATGTTTGGCCTAACTATTTACTCTTGTTCAACAGTAATGTCTTTTTATTATTTTAAATCTTAGTTATTATGACAAAATGTCGAGAAATAGTTTAGTTAATAGTTAAAATGCAAACGAAAATGATTTTAATTTTAAAATTTGTAAAAAAAAAACATAGAAAAATAATTTATATTTAATAACCAGTCTCAAAATAATGTAAATTTAATCACCCAACTAGTTTTAATGTAAATTTGATTTTGTTTAAACGAGCAGACTGTAAAAAATTTCGAATTAAATTACGGTAAAAATTACAGGGACTAATAAAGTACGGGTACTTTTATCCGCCAAATCCATTTTCACTGGAACATTATATGAAACAAAAAATCTGATACACTGTAATTTTTACTGTAATAATTACCGTAATGTCATTGAATCACTCTAATTAAATGAATTTTACTATAAAAATTACGGTTTAATATTCTACTGTAAAAAAAATGTCAAGACAAAATGGATTATCCACCCAAAGTGTACTTTGTACCGTATTCGATCTAGAATTTTTCACAGTTTATTACTTAAGTTCTATAAACAAGTTATGTTTAGATTGCTATTCCTTTTGATGAGTAATATAATTTTTTCAAATTAATATATATTACGAGTGGTTTTAGGAATATTTCCCTTTCGCAATTATTTAGTTTTATTTGATTCATCTATTGTATATTTTGAATTAGTAAAACGTTTAATGTGAAGTTAAAAAGTAAAGAGTAGGTAAAAATTTATGCCTTAATTTTTTTTTTTTTGCTTAATGCGTGTGATGGTTTACTTACATAAAAAATAAGCTTTAATCATTCATTAGAATAAGTAATTTTTTAATTTTGTTAACTAATTTATTTTAAAATTAGAAATTCTGAAAACATAATATCATAGTATTTTAAATGCAAGAAATCATTATGTTTTATTGTTCATCGCAAAAGAAAGATGCAAACCATAATATTATTAAGTTAAGGATTTAAATAAGGAAAAATGTAGTTAAGGAGGAATAAGATTTTGTAAATGACTTGTGTTTAGTATTTAAATTATTAAAATAGCTAATATATCAAATATAACCTCATTTAAAAAAATGTTTCTAATTATTATATTTGTTTTCATTAGTTATGAGTAACACGGGGCTAACAACTAAATCTTGAATTTTAGTTTCAGTTTATTTAGACATTTAAATAAAGCTTTAATGCTTACAGAGCTATAAACTTCAGTATAATGCTTTAATTTACTAAGGCTTTTCTTAAGTAACACTAATATTTACGCTAATTAAAATAAAACTTCGAATAAATCTTGTTTAAGTAAGTCTCTAAGTTTAACTTCAAATATATTAATGAAACAACAGGGGAGTTGCTTCTTAAACATGATAAATGTGCATGTTATTGAAGAAAACTCACTGAGAGAATTGTTTGAGTAAATTCGTTATTTTAATTGTGTTTGCTTTTCTTGCTTTATGATGGATTATAAATGTAAACAAGGATAATTTTTTGGAATTTAAATTACATTAATGAAGATGATTTAATCAATATTTCGAGTAAATAAATAAACGTAAGGGAAAGTATGGTAAGAACGGGTAGCTTTAGATTCGAAGGAGTAGTGGAGCTAAACCGTTTGACCTACAGACTGATTTAAACAAAATATTCATTGTTTAGTTGAGTAAAGTGCATCATTCCTGAAAAATCTTTTTTTATAAATGATTTTTTTCTAGAAAAAGTCAACCTAGTGGGTATAAGTTCGGGTACACACGTTAATTCTATGGAGAGTTTAGAAATGCAAGAGTTTCAGTGAAAAATTAGTTAGATTAATCTATTTTATTTGATAATTAAAATAAATTTTGCATGTAATTCACATGTAATTTACATGTGATCTACTTGAGGCCGTATTCAAAAGAGGGGCTTGTCCACACTGCTGAGGACATGTCCAAAATTTCTTACCAAAAATATAGAGTTTTAAATAATGAAAATAATAATTATTTTTTTTTAAAAAGAAAATAGCAGAAGTCTTTTTCATATCCATGTAAAAGCTGTGAAAAATCAATTGTTTTGATATTTTAATTTGAAAGAGAACAAAATTAACTAATTTTTCATTTTCAGCATTGATATCTAGGTTATGTCTGTTTAATTTGGATTAATTCTATTCTAATTTATTCATATCTTTTTCTTTTCATTTTAATTATTGGTATCCATGACGCCTTATATCTTATTTGCAATACTGATCTAAACTTATCTAATTTTTCATTTGTATCTAAGGCATTTTGTATCTGCTTGATTTATAGAGTTTTCCACTTTGTTGATTTCACAATTTTCATCTTAAGGTTTGACTTGGTATTTATAGCACTTTATATGCTGATTGCAATAGTTCAGAAGATTCAAATGTTCTCCACAAAAATAGTAACCATCTTTAGTTCCCTCTATCCACAACTTTTTAGAAAACTATCCGAATTTTTCTTCTATTTAATTTTTATATCTGTATTTTATATCTGTTTAATTTAAAAAGTTTCTAGCTTAATCTATTCCTGTTTCTTCCTGTTCATGAAAAGATGATCATAGATACCAAGCCTAAAGGTTTCGTATTTATGCAATACGTTTATTCACAATACGTTAATAATCTGAAATGTATTAAGCATAAAATTTAAACCATTTTAACCCACTTTTTGAATGATTTCGAATGTTTAATTTCCACAAACAAATTATTTGACTGTTAAATTTGAAAAAAAATTTCTTAACAAACGGAACTAAGTTTTCATTTTTATCTAGGGCATTATATGATTGCCTTATTTTTAGAGTTCCTAATCTAGCTGATTTTTTTTCAAGGTTTGGCTTGGTATATATTGCACTCTACATGCCATTTGCAATAGCTCAGAAAATATCAAATGTCCTCTGCAGAAATAGTTACCATCTTTAATTTCCTCGCCCGATAACTTATTAACTGACTACCCAATTTTTCGTCTGTATCTTTTATATCTAAAGCATTTTATTTCCTTTTGATTTAGAAAGTTTCTAATCTAATCGATTTCTTTACTTAAATAAATTGTTAAAAAAATATTAACTTTTTTTTACAGGTCTGGAAAGACTTTTATTCGCCAACTAATCACTTACCTCTCGATCCCTTTTAAACCATCGCAAAGTTGCAAGTGGATTTCCTCCAATGGCAACACAGGTGAACCTCTGAAAATCGCCAGATTTAATGGGAGTGCCTTCTTCATACCCGACGATCGAAGGTGGACTTGGAGGATCTGAGGAATAAAAGAAAATTCTAGAATAAATAAAGTAAAAGTATTCTTAGAATCCTTAGACATTTTCTAAGGTGAAAGAAAAAAAAACACTTAAGGAACCTATTGAAAGTATATATTGAAGGTAAAAATTAAACTCTTAAAAGGCTCGGAAGAATTGTTGAAATTCCATTTAACGTTATTGTGATTTTTTTTCTGTCAGAACATATTGGGGATTATGCAGATAAGTGGTAAATATTAGTTTATGCTATCTAAATTGTTTTTATGAAAACATATTGGAATTATGAAGATAAATGATAAATGCTAGCTTATGATTTCTAAATTGCTTTTATGAAAACTTATTGAGACTGTGAAGATAAGTGCTTAATGTTAGTTTATGTTTTCTAAATAAGAGAATTACTTTCAAAAGTTTCCGTAATTTTTAAAGTTATTATTTTATGGAGAAAAAATATGAAGTTTTCATTAGGTTATGTTATAAAAAAGAGAAAAGTATTATTATTTTTGAAGTATGCAATAAAAGTATATAGTGAGCTCCTAAATTGCTCGGAAATATTTATTAAAATTTCATTTAACTTTATTTTGTTCGAGTATATTTTAATTATGGAGTTACGTTTTCAATGTTTTCGAAAATATGAGAACTGCTTTCATAAACATTTTGTAGTCATTTATATGTGTTATTTCATTATAAATGGAGAATAAAATTATTATTAGCTTATTCTACATTAATACTAAAAATCTGGACTGAATTTGTGTTGATCTATTGTTGGAAACTTTCAATAAAATTTTTACACTTTCAAGATTCAATAAAATTTAATTTATAAATTACCTTTTAATGATTTCAAATTTTATACTATTCAATGTAATTAATACATATAAATATTTTTAAATATTGCAATTAGTTTTAAATTATAGAATGTAAATACATTCTATAATTTAACTCGGTTTTTTTAAATTTAACTCAAACATAAAGAAAATTTTTTATAGAACGTTTAAAGTTAAAGCTATGAATTTAACAGAAGCTAAATCACAAAATAATCTCCCTCAAATATCATATGCGATTTTATATTTAATACTTTTGCGCTTATTATCATCAAATACAGATGATATTTTGTGAACCGTTTAACATGTTTATTTAATGAAATGTATCATTTAAACCGCAAAAACTGTAAAGAAAATAAAAACATAGGCGACATTTTAGTTCGTAATATCTAGTAGAAATATCCTTCCGGTGACCGGCACTATTTTTTTGTTTATTTTCTGAATTTTTTATAATCTCTATGAATTCAATTTTATGTCCTTGATTGCTTAAACATTAAGCCTTTTTAAGTTAACAATTAGTTTTGTTTACTGAAATTTACTACAGTTTAAAAATTATTTCGGGTTATTAAACTATGTAAGATTTTTTTTTGCAAAAGAAGTATTAGAATCGTGGATTACATGGAAGAACTATCAGAACTATTGATTTTGAAACGAACTATTAGAGGTATGAATTCGAAAAAGGATCATTAAAATTATGGATTCTAGAAATAACAAATAGAACAATAAATTCCACAAAGAATTAGCGAAACAGTGAATTCCGAAAAGAATTAGTGAAGCAATGGATTCCGAAAAGAACTATTAAAGGAATAGAATTAATAAAAGATAAGAACTATTAAACGAATAGAAAAAATATATGTTCTTAAAAACATTGGATTCCGAATGAAGTTCCGAAAAAAACTATTAGAACACTGAATTTATTGAAAGTTAAATCACACATCTCTAACTAAAATTGTTGTTTTCAATTCCAAATTAAGTATTTTTGTATATCGTCCACAGCAGACGATTCCTCATAGCCTATTTAAAACGTTTATTTAATGGAACACAGAGTTTTAATCGCAAATAGTGAATATAAAAAAGGCGCATTATTTTAGTTCTTTTTCAATAACCCATAAAGAAGTCTTTTTCGATAAAGTTCTATGAGCTCCTAGGCTTTTCATAAAAAAAAACCTTTATCACAACTTTTCTTCGTCATACGATGCCAAGAAAGAAAATGGCGCTTGTTTCCAGATCATAAACTTGTAAATGTGGGTGTGTTCTCGATTTCTATCCCTGTTACCAGTAAGACTGTTTGCACATAATATCCTGTGTATAAAACTGCGTGAAAATGAAGTTATTGGTCGCACTGCAGGGAAACTGTTATTTTATATGAAATAAAATAACAGTTTTACCGACGCCATTAGGAAAAGGTTTTTGGGTAAAAGAAAACACCTTTTAGTGTCTTAGTTTGTTGGAATTACCAATATGATCTTGTTTATTATATTCTTTGATGGTATAGGAAGTAATACATTTTTATGTTCAGAGTTTATATTGAAATATACGATCGATCTTTAAATGCTGTTTTTAAGTTCTTAAAGCATTATGCGTTTTCGCTAACTATTTCAGATAGATAACAAGTTAATAAATTCAAACCTATATCCAAATAACAAATATATAAATAAAATAAATCCAGATTAGAACTGTTTAATTCAAAACTATTGAATTTATTTTCTCTAAGACGTATGGAATTAACTTTTGAAATCTCGCGTATACAACTAGCAAATCATTCTTTAAAAAAAATTATTAAAAGCAGAAGCATGAAATTGAAAATAAGCAGGAAATGGTTCTTTAATGTTAGACACGCAGTGTTGGTTACTTTGTAACTAAAAATGTAAATTAGAAGTAAAGAATTAGAAATATAAATTGTAGTTATTTATATAAATTAGAATTTAATTAAATACCGGTACGAAAATTGTTCTGATTAAGTTTCAAGTTAAAGAAACTTGAATTTGCGATAAATAGGGCAGAAAGCACTGGAAATAAGTGATTATATCTTGCCTCTACCCTATGATCGATTGATTAACGAGGAATTACAGGAATTGATGTCAGAGTAGTCCACGAGCAGTTGCAAAATATGAATAGCATGAATCAAACACGAATTTCCTTTCTTTATCACCTTTATTCAGAATGTATATCAAAAGAATTAGAATCCATAAACAGAAAACAAAGTAAGAATTATTGCAATTGTTTTACACTTCATACACAAGCTGGATTTCTTCTATTTTTAATTTTAATAGAAAATATCAAATTTACTGTAAAAAGTACAATGGCATTAAATACTAGCACATTGTGCAGTAATTTTACATTTTTTTACTCACTCTAATAGCTTATATCCCTTATACCTGTATATCGTGAAATTTCAGTCCTCATTGAAAATTTAATTATAGACTTAATGAAAGTATAAAAAGTTTTGTTGCGTGGTTACCACTGCAATTACTCAATTCCAAATCGCTAGTATATAAGACATGTTAACTCATTTCTAAATTGGTGCATCTTTCCATAGATGAAGGTTGGCAGTGACGATAACACAACCCACAATTTCTTATACACACACACATACAATATTCCTTTTTACTTGCAAAAGCCAATATACAGTTGTAACTATTTTTTCCATTCTTAATATAAATGATTCTTATTATACAAGCTAATCACTGAAAATTAGGAATAAGTTAAAGATTTCCTTAATTCTTGATCAGCGGAATTGTAATCAAATGCTTATAATGGAGTTGATTTTAATAAAATGTATCCTTTTTTTTCTAAAAATATTTCTTAAAAACTCATCTATTTAAAGTTATAAATTTTTTTCACTGCCTCTCATTCTATATCACATCATTTATTGCTTTCAAATCATTGTGTTTTTATAATGAAGGTGATTTAAAAAGGAGAATTTTTTTACATTACATTACTACATTTTGCATTCTTTTTACTTAGTTCATACTTTTTTAATTCTTATTTTACGTTTCATGTGTAAATAAATATAACTTTTCTGTTCTGTTGTTTTCTGTTAACTCATCTTGAACCTTGACACATGGAAGTGATATTACAGGATTATGTTTAAATTAATTTTTTACTATCACATAACGATTTCATTGAGAAGAAAACTTCTCGTCTGGTACAAAGAAACAAAATCTGTATTCTTTTATATAAATTTTTCCTGATCTTAAGTTTCAAGGGTGCCTGAGAAACTTCTAAATGCGAAGAAAAGGGAACAATCTGAATAACTTTTAATCTAATGATGGGCACTTCACGTTCAAGAACTCTTGGCTCTAGGGGGTGACCTCAAATATGATAATTAATAAGTGTAAATGATATTCCAACTAACGAAATCTGTCACAAACGTACTTTCTTTGAATAAACATACCCTTTTTCAACGGATTCGGATTTCTGACCCTAAAAATATACGGGGTAGCCGCAATCTGGGAAATAGGGTTCCAATAATTTGAACTGAACAACGGTCCAAATTTTGACCCCTTAATGTTAATTTTACTTTTTGCGTATTTCGCTACGTCTCGAAAACTTTTTAGGCGAATTAAAAAAAATTTGTACTCAATTTTAAAATTCGTTTACCCAATTATAATTACATGCAAAAATAAATTTCAGTAAATATTTGTAAGTTTTTTTATTATTTTATTAATTATTAATAATAGTTGAAAAATTTTAAAATGCAAGGTATACAATTTTTTACATCATTTAAAAAAAACATAATTTTTCATGGCAAAATACAAAATTTGTGCAAAATCTGTCAAATAGTACCTGAGAAATAGAGTTTCAAATATCTGACACCTTTAGCACTATACATAGCACACATTTTATTAGAGTATTCTTGTATTAATTTCATTCATGTAAGCTTTCTTTTATAGTACACTTAAACCAACACAAATTCACAAGTTTTTTTTAAAATTCAAATCCAAAGCATTCTTAACGTAAATTATTCTGCGACACACAATCTTAGCTTTAAGAATCGACTTTGGCTCATTCATCTTAAACCTTTATACATGAAAGTGATATCACAGGATCACATTTAAACTGGTTATATTAACATATCGATTTCTTCGGGTAGAAAACTCCTACGTTGATACAAAGAAACGAAATCTGTATTTTTTATAGCAATTTTTCCTGATTTTACGTTTCAAAAGTGCCAGAAAAACTTGTACGCATGTAATTATTCTGTGTTAATTTCCTCCATAAATGCTTTATTTTTTACCACGCAGAAACCAATATAAATTCGTAAGCTTTCGTTCATTCTGAATCCAAAACATTCGTAACGTAAATTATTCTGCGAACACACAATCTAAGCTTTGAGAATCGACTTTCACTCATTCATCTTAAACCGTGATACATAGAAGTGACATCACAGGTTCACATTTGAACTTATTTTAGTTACATATCGATTTCTTCGAGTAGAAAACTCCTCCGTTGTTACAAAGAAACGAAATTTGTATTTTTTAAATAAATTTTTCCTGCTTTTAAGTTTCAAAAGTGCCAGAATAACTTGTACGCATCACGCATTTAATTATTCTGTACTAATTTTCTCCACAAATATTTCCTTTTTTGCCACGCTTATGCCAATATAAATTCGTAAGCCTTCGCTTATTCCGAATCCAAAACATTCGTAACGTAAATTATTCTGCGAACACACAATCTAAGCTTTGAGAATCGACTTTCACTCATTCATCTTAAACCGTGATACATAGAAGTGACATCACAGGATCACATTTGAACTGATTTTAGTAACACATATCGATTTCTCTGCGAGAAAAAACTCTTCTGTTGGTACAAGGAAACTACTAGTGTCTTCTTTTATGTCACTTTTTCCACATTTTTTTTTTCTTCTCAGGTTTTTTTTCCGAGTATTTCAGATACTTTTCTTTTTTAAATCGATCACTTTACTTTTCGAGTGAACATCCCACAGTATTTTTCTTTCCCTTTTTTTTCCCCTCACTTCCTGAATTTTTCGTCATTCCTTTCTTAGAGAATGTATTAAACTTAGAAGATCTTACCTGGCCCGGGGCTTTATTCAAAAAACGGCCAGGGATCCCTTCGTGTTAAGGATTCTTTCGAAGAAAAAAACTAGATGTATAAAATTGTGGCCGGATTTCAATATAAAAGTGAGTGTAGTGTGATATTTTGGGGTGTAAATGCTTCTTTTTTGGTCCATAGTACTCTAACCGATTATAGAGGAATTCACTTCCCCGATGGAGAAAAAAAAATAGATCAACAATGAAATGCACTTTTTTTTAAACTGAAATTCTTTTTTACCAATGTATCTATACATCTATCTATCATTATACAAAAGAAGTCTTTCTATTATACATATCTATAGTAATAGATATCTTATCAACATACATCAGTTATTCTTCAATAAACTAAAATATCATGTTCTAAGCAAAATACACTATGAATAGCAAAATATTTTATTATTATAACAAGTTTTATTATATTGTTATTTTTACTGTCTTTCTTTTTCAGTTTTAAGACTACATTCTTTTATATTCTTTCACATCTATAGTCACTACTCATTTTCTTTATCTTACATGGTTTATATGTATTTGTATGGGATTTCAACCTTCTAAATCTGCTTCACGAATTTATTTCATTTATTTAAACTATTATATCAGTATTTGAAATATTATTTAAAATAGATAGTAGTAAAATATGTGTTTTTGAATGAGTAAAATAAAAAGAGTATTTTTTATTCTCTTAAAGCATCAAAGGTTTTCAAGGCATGTCATGTTAAAATTTGTCCTAAGGTTTTTATCTCACTCTCTTAGTCTATTTAATGTTTAGGTTAGGTGCATTACAACTCAATGCGTTACAACGTAACACAACGTAAAGAAAAAAACCCGAAAGACCATGAAAAAATTTAAATCTTGTCATTGGATCAAAGCGTACTGAGATTCAATCTCAATGCTTTAAAGACGTGACCACAAATATGCTAAATATTAAATGCAGATGATATTTTAAGTTACGAAATCAGATTAAAAACGTACTTTATCTGTTTAACAAACCTTTTTTTGACGGATATGGGATTCATAACATTTAAAACAGGAGGGAGGGGGTAGCCGCAATCTACAAAGCGTCTACCCCAATGTGTTAAAAAGTTGTATATTTAAAATTCGATTTCTCAGAAACTATTCAGCCAATTTAATTCAAATTTTGCATTTTATATCTTTATAATTTAAAAGTTTTTCTACTTATATTAAATAGAATAATGAAAAATAATAAACAAATATTAAAACTATTTTTTGCATGGATTTATCTTGGAATAAACGAATTTTATAATTGCGTGCAAAACTTGCTTGAAAAATAAAATTATCAATAAAGGATCCAATCGTTAGACCTCTCTCCTAACGAAACTATTAAAACTATATTTCCCAGATTCTGACTGGAATCCAAATTTTTGAGGGTAGGTAAGGAATTAAAATACATCGAAAAAAGGTATGTTTATTCAGAAAAAGTATGTTGCGTCTGATTTCTCATTTTATCTGCTTTAATTAATTAACATATTTGAGGCCACCCTCTTGAACCATCAAGATTGAATCCTAGTATGTTAGAATCCGAACATTCGATCAAAAGTTGTGCATGGTGCTTCGTTTTTCGCACACTGTTCTTCTCCAGGATTTCGTTGCATTATTGAAATCAATTGAAGAAGTCTCATTTTATGTTCTTTCAATTCTAAACTTTAAAACTGAGTTACGTAAACATTTCTAGCTGTCACTCTATTGTGCAAAATATATATTATGCATCAAAAAAATCTTAAACTAATTCCTGTTGGTGAGTGTAATTTAGTGACGATAGTAATGAACCAACTCCCTTTACGCTACTTTGGGAATTAGAATTGAGTCATAGGTCTTTTGTAAAAAGTAGTATGCATTTGTTGTTTTCCTTTTTGCTCTCAAAAAATTGTTCGAATTTGAAACATTATATTGCTATCTGCCACGTAGTATGATCAACGATTCGACTACATTAATATGACAGTTGTGGTAGTTCAGGAAATAGAGCACTCGCTTCCCAACGTACGAGTCCTAGCTACGTATCTTCGATACAAATTCCTCACCCGGCTCGCGCCGACCACATTGTTGACGTAATATACTCTCAGTGGTAGGCGGATCATGGGTTACAGACCCCTTGACGACTGGCTAATCATGGGAAGTTTTGCGCTCCGTGTACGGGTTCAAAATTACAAGGTTATGGAATTGAACATTGCCGTAAACTTAAAATCGGGTCGGTTCCTCAATGACGATAATAAAATCCTAATATTATGTTAAATTAAACCATGTTCCCATTTAAGTTGAACCATTAGATCAAGTTGAACCATAAATTGAACCATTATTTGAACCATTTAGAGCCGTATAATTTTGTAACAAATTTGAACTGTATTATGGTTAAACATTGTAACAAGAGAGATCATCAGAAACTTAATATAGCAAAATATAATTCCTTTCTTTTCTTAACTTGTTAAGTGCCTAATAAAGAATAGGATTGAATAGAATTGTTTTAAGATTTTGACAACGCATTTTCAAAAATTTGTGAATTGAAAATGAGAAGATTATGAGAATCATTCAAAATAATTAAATTATTATACTTCTTGAAGTAAACTAGGTTTAAAATTGTAATATTTTGAAAATTTAATGAATCTTCGTAACTCAACATTTTGACCCTATATACTTACTGGATCTAAAATGCGTCGATATTTAAGTGCAAAGAAATATTTCATTCAAAACAGTTGATTCTGATTCTGAGAATTTATTAATTCAAATAAATTCAATAGGCTAAACTATTGGAGATCCTCTTATTTGTTCAACTTTTCGAACTCTACGGTTGAAACCGGAATCATTAACAACTTCATGAACCACAGACCTTATTCACTCACCACTAAATTTGCCACCAAAATTTAGTCTCTCTGTAAAAGCATGATAATATGCCTCCAGGACAAAGACCTTGCTGATGTTCTGTGAAATTGTGAACTGTCGCTCGCAGCATACTTTTCATAGTTTAATGTTCAAAGGCGATGGAATAGATTTTACGGACGCAATAAATTAGTTCAAACGAAAACCGTTACCACTTGTTCAATTGAGAACTTAAATTCATAGTTCAGCTATACTTAAAAATTTAAATTTTATTAAATGCAATGCATTCTGTTCGCTGTTAAAAAAACATGATAAATATCATAAATGATAAGCTTACATGTCATGAATATATCATAAATGATATTTAAATATTTAATTAAGAGATGTAATTATGTTTCTTGTAAGATAACCTCAGTTTAGTTAGTCATCCTTCAAAATTTCAGAAATGTGAAAATAAGAAAATTAAACAAGGACGAAAAAATTCTATTTTAATCAAGATTATCTATTTTTTTTAATTCTGTGATAAAAACTTTATTTAAACTAAAAACATTTAATGTCCATTTTTTAGAAGCAATTAAAATTTCATTTTTATATTTTTTGAATTGGTTGCTTTCTTTTTCCGGTGATTATTTGGTGTAAAAAGGTTTTCAGGTGGTATAGTAACAGGCTTTCAATTTAGTTTGTAATATGCTTGCTGTTTAAATATGTGTTTGTTATCAATTATCTATGCTGCGCCGCTAGTCTATAAAAAAATTCAAGCATTTAGGGCATTTTAGGTAAAATGGAGAAAATGAGAATTACTATACAATGTTTACGTATTTGATAGAATAATAAATTCCTATTAGATAAAATATAAAAAAGAAATGGCGAGGCTATTTCACAAAAGACGTTTATTTCTCAGAAATACAAAATGTTATTTTGAAAACAAAGCAAAACAAAGAAGTAATTTCTATTAGAAATTTCTTATCCAAAATGAGCAAAAGTTATGTAAAAAAATCTGTATTAACGTTTTATCACATTTTAATCTGAAATTCCATAGAGTTTCTGCATAATAAGTAACTTGTTTAATCGTTTTCTAATTTAATGATTTATTTACGACATTTTAAATGCATAAAACTCGATACCAGTAAAGTACCGTTTCTTGTAAGTTAGTTTCATTCCTAATAAAGAATGTTTATCCAGTTTATGGCACATTTAAAAACTAGATCAATCTCATTTTGCCAAAAATAAGTGAATTTAAAAGTCTTGCAATTAAAGTTTCCGTTCAAAAAATTGGCGCTAGGGATTTTTAAATTAATTTACTCGCGTCAACTAAAGATTAAATTGTTAAAAATTAATAAAATGTATTCTCAAAACTTTTTAAAAAAATATTTAACATTTTAGGACAGACGAATGTATTTTAAGGAATTACAGAATACATGTTTCTGATTAATTTTCCTTTTCTATCAAAAACCAATGGGTTTTGATAACTTCACTTTGTATAAAACTCAGTTAATATTAAATACATTAAAAAAATTGCATAGAAAGTAATAATTTACTTAAGGTGAAATCTCCTTTAAAATAATTATAGACTTCAATATTTGTAAGAACATCTGCACTGTTCGAAAACTCGGATAATTTAATTATTAGATACAATATTTTTAAAAAATTGGGCGATATTACAACCAACAAAATCCTATACCATCTGATATAAAAGCTCGTAAAAACACACGTAAGATATTTTGTTTTCCGAACAAATCAATGGAAATTAATTTTTGGAAATTAATTTTTGGAAAGGAATCGATAATTTAATATTGTCTTAAGCAGATAAAAAATTATATTTTTCACAAATCATTGAAAACTATTAAAAAACAAAACAGTGACTTCGTTTCATGCAAAAATAAACAATCTAAATTTTAAACTTAATCACAAATCAATATTTTAAAGTTCATAAAAATGTTAGAATATAGAACCCTTAGGATGTAAAAAATGCTTAGAGGATATAAAATAAGTTCTTATGAAATAGTAGAAAAACAAAACAGTGATATATTCATTCAATGAAAAACTAAATAAAATATATTAACACTGTTTTTCGAAGCTTTGTGGCCAAGGAAAACAACAAAGACATAGTTTAAACGCCTTACACTTTAAACCATGTGATGAATTTGAACTATATATATAATCTTGCCTTGAAGAATTATCTAGGTTTTGAAACAGGCAAATAACTGAAATATTTTAAAAGCTATTTAATATTTTTACTAACCGCCAATTTGGTGACATTTTTTCACCCAAATGGAAATTATGAAAAGCACTGCCTTATTCTGAGTTTTTGAAAATTTTTATGAACCCAAGTAATACAACAATGGAGTAAATTCTTAAAGCATAAAAAAATATATCAGAAATGCTTTTCATTTTCACCATACTATGGCTTTTCTCCATATGGACATTTCGATACATTTTCAAAATAAGCGAGGACAGCGCTGGCTTTAGATAGACTTAACTTGACCTAACAAGCATGAGTAACAATTGTAAACCCATAGAGGTTAAAAAATAGTATATTATTTGCAAAAAAGCATCATTTCATATTACGCCAGAGACTCCGAAAAACAGCCTTAAAGTGGAATATCCCATGAATAGTTCAGAGCACATAAAATAAAATTTTTGAAATCTTTTTTGTGAACTCCCTAAACATTATCTTTCAAACTTCCTTTAAACTTTATTTCCGCTACAAACTAGCTTATTTTTAACCATTAAAAGAGCAGCTACAGTGCAACTTGAGAGCAAAGTCTGAACTTTTTCTTTCAGATTATGCATTAACTCGATTTACAATATCAGCTTAAACTCACAACATACTTATACATCTCTTAACTTATAAAAGAGTAAAATTCTCCCAATTACAGAGACGCTTAAAACTTTGTGATGTCCCTAAAGAGGAGTAGAAAATTGAAGTTTTCAAAAATTTTTCATAAAAATAAGAACGTTAGTTCGAGGAGGGTTGAAGTGTTAGGAAATAAAATATGTAAATAACTCGTGAGAAACTAGTTGGGTGATGAGAATTTACGCGACCTTAAAGCTTTAATGAGGGTTTGGATTTCACTCTCGACACCGGGAGTCTTTGTTAGTTATTTAAGTTTGAGTTTTTAAGAGAGTGTTCAAATCGTGGTGTCCTGGTAGCGAGATTAGTTTTGATATTAGCATTTGTTTTTAAACAATTTTCTAAGCAGTAAGAGGCGTATCGCGATATTTTGTATTTCGTTGCAATAAAAATTTGGATCACCTAAAAGTATCAATATTAAAATTTTATTTAGAGCTAAATGGGGGCCGTAACATATTTTTGAAATCTTAAGTTTGATATTTTTGAAATCTAGAGTTTCTGTCAAAGTTTTACCTTTCCTTATTTATAGGAATATTTCATTGTTCGTTTTCGTCTAAGCTTAACATTTATTGTGATTCTTTTCTCATCAATTAATGATTATAACTTACTCCTGTACATGTAGAAAATTCTTAAAATCATATTAAGTTCTTGAGTTTACGAACGCTATAAACTGTGTTCCATTTAATGCATATTTTTAAACTTAAAATAATTAAACTTTTTAACATTTATAAACACGTCACTATTTAAATTATATTCTAAATAGATATGAATCACTATGAAAATAAGAAAATTAATGAAAGGAATTTAAAATTTAAAATTCTTAGGGCAATAAATCTGTAAATTGTATGAATGCAAGAGCTATAAACAGCAGACTTTAAAATTTCCAGTTTCTTTTAGAGTTTCCTAAAATTTTATTTTCTCCTCTTTTATAACAATGAAATTTCATTATTTAATTCAATCTACGCTCAACATTTAATCCTTGGATGCAGATGAAGCACCAGCGCCCCATTTATATATATTTTATCTGATGCTATAATTGGAAGGAAAATATTTTTTTAGTATGAAAAACTGTCAAATAGTTACTAAAAAAATTGGCATTAAATTTGCAACAATGCATTAAAATTATCGGCATTACATTTGCACTGAATTATGAAAACCAAAATAAGTAGTTTGAATTTTTGTTTCAGTTTAAAAAATTATCAATAATTGATTTTGTAATTTAAAGAAATTTTAATGATGAATAACTGCTTTTCTTAGATCCAAATGAAAGCACAGTAGTGCCAATTTGTTTTATGATGCATTTCATAATTATAAATTATTAAAATATTAAATATAAAATTTTTCCTTATTTTGACGAAAATTAATACAAAAAAATGAAGAAATATGAAAAAATTATCAATAATTGTTTTTGTAATTTAAAGAAATTTTAATGATGAATAACTGCTTTTCTTAGATCCAAATGAAAGCAAAGTAGTGCCAATTTGTTTCATGATGCATTTCATAATTATAAATTATTAAAATATTAAATATAAAATTTTTCCTTATTTTGACGAAAATTAATACAAAACAATGAAGAAATATGAAAAAATATTTAATAAAAATTCTGAGTCAAAGGGAAGAATAAGAATTTTTTCTCATCAGGCAATATCTACTCCTATAGTTCTTTGAAATGTTTAAAGTCATGCTTCACACATTTCTAATTTTACATTGATTAAGCATTTCAACATTTCTAAACATAATATTCAACAATAATATTTCTATATTATTAACTATATAAATTATATTTTTAAACTATAATATATTACTAGAAAAACGAGAAAAAAAACGCATAAGGCACTGATAGTTTAAAATTTCTTAGAACAATAAATATGAGACACATACTATTCTCATCATTTATGCATGCCAAAGTATGTTTGAAAACTACTCACAGACGACGCTAAAATAGACAGTTTCTTTGATAGTTTCCTTCAAAGCTTCACTTTCTGCGTGACACGAGAAG
The DNA here is from genome assembly GCF_043381705.1 of Parasteatoda tepidariorum. Lineage (NCBI taxonomy): Eukaryota > Metazoa > Arthropoda > Arachnida > Araneae > Theridiidae > Parasteatoda > Parasteatoda tepidariorum. The sequence continues at coordinate 66,379,897 of NC_092208.1, forward strand.
GTTTTATTGTCTGGATCCTGCAAAGAAAAATGGACAACTTAGATTACTCTATGTCGCTCAGTATGTAGGCTGCAAAGTTTGGAACTCAAAATAATTACAAGTCTCTCTCTTTTCTTGAAGCTTGGCAGCATATTTTGTGAAACATAGAACAAACTTCTTTTTTTTCCACCGAAAATAATCTGTCTCGTGCGCTGATTTTAAGAGCTTTCTAACTATTTTTATAAATGGAAATAAAATGTAATAAATATATGAGAAACAAAGTAGCAAGTATTGATATCTTTTGATTGTATGCATTTGAAGATTTATTTTTTCCTCGTTAATATTGTGAGAAAATTATATATTCAAAATAATTACCATATTTAACCAGAAAATAAAGGCAATTTACATTTTCAGTCAAGTATTTAACATAAATTTAGTTGAAAAAGTAGAAGAATATAAATATTTTGTTAAGTTAGTAAGCTGTAAAAGGACCAGTACATAAAATTGACTGTACTTTGAAACGAGAAGTTCATTTTACTGTGAAATTTTACGTAAAAAGAATCTGATATACCGTAAATTTTACATAGTATTTAATATAAAATCCCAGTAACTGAATAAATATTACATTAAAAATTACGATAAAAAATTTTACGGTAAAAATGAATTTTAAGGAAAAGTGGATTTTGCGGATGATGCACCCTAAATGGTGGTACTTTTTACCACAAAAATTGATTCGAATTTTTTTACAGTGTAGACGTTTTCTGAACACAGTGATTATAAAGATTGGAGTCAGGGAAAGCACAGTTTATTATAAAATTAGCAATCAACTCAACGAGTAAAGCATTTTTTCTGACAATTAAGTACTATATGACTTTATTTAACTATGCCATATAAGCTTCTTGAACAATAAGTAGTTAAATCTTGAGAGATGTGTTGTAATTTACAATACGGAGTAATATATCGTAGTTTTAGTTTAAAATATAAAAAAGAAGTTTTATTTCTCTCTAAAATATTAAAATAAAGAATTTGAAAATAATTAATATAAGATATTACTGACGCATTAGCTTTATATAAGTACAGTGAGTAAAAAATAAACAGACAACCCGGATTTTTAGTTTCTAAGACTCAATCTTAATACACAAGTGGGCGACCTTTGTGCTAAAATACAAACTAAGGCAGACAACGTTAAAGAGCATTAAATATTTTTGTGCTCCTTAACGTTGTTTGCCTTAGTTTGTCAATCTTAATAGTTCGAGGGAGTGACCTCAAATATTGTTAATAGTTAGTGCAGATAATATATAATGTTACGAAATCAGACACAAAAACGAACTTTTTCTGAATAAACATACCTGATTTTTGTCAGATTCCGATTTCTTGTCGTCAAAATAAAAAGGGATCGCAATCTGAGAAATATGGTCTAAATAGTTTGATCAGGAGAGCAGTCTGTGTGTGTGTATGAAGTTTATATCCTTTAAAGTTATATCTACAGTTTACTTATTTCACCATATCTCGAGGACTTCTTAAGTAAATTGAAAAAGAAAATTGCATACAATTATATAATTCGCTTATCCAAAAATAATTTCATGCAAAAAATATATTTTAGTAAATATTTATTAATTTTTATTATTTTAATTAATACTGGTCAAAAAATTTTTAATTGTAAAGTATACAATTTCTTACATCATTTTAAAGGCATTCATTAGAAAATTTTATCAAAATCAGTCGAATAGTTTCTGAGAAATTGAATTTCTAAATACCGTTTCCTTAAAATTCCATTTCTCAGGAGCTATTCGACTGATTTCGATCAAATTTTGTATTTTGTCGTGTATAATTACATTATTACATTACTTAAAATGATGTAAAAATTGTATGCCTTACAATTCAAAATGTTTTCGATAATAGTAAATAAAATAATATTTATTCACTAAAATTTAAATTTTGCATAAAATTATCTTTGAACAAACGAATGCAAAAACTATGCGCAAATTTTTTTTAAGTCCCTAAAAAATTCTCGAGATATATTAAAATACGCAAATGTAAAATTAACAGTAAGGGGCCGTACTTTGGACCACACTCTTGATCCAAACATTGGGACCGTATTTCCCAGATTGAAGCTATTCCCTATTTTTAGGGGATCAGAAATCTGAATCCGTAGGAATAAAAATGTTTATTCAGAAAAAGTACGTTTTTGTGTCGGATTCCATAACTTAAAATATCGTCTGCACTAATTTATTAGCACATTTGAGGTCACCCTCGAGAAAAATAACGATTTTGTCTTAGAACGTGAGGATTCGATCATTAGATCAAAAGTTATTCAGGACGGTCCGTTAATTTTTTTTTTGTGCACTGGACCTCCTAAATTTATTTATACAAGTATATTTTCTAACGCTGTTAAAAATTTAATGAACAGAATTACAAGTGAAGAATGCTTTTTGAAAATAAATGTAGCCTTGTTTATGTTAAAATACTTTTATTTTAAATCTTTCAAATTAAACAATCATAATTTAAGATATCAAAAAATTAGGCAAAATGTAAGGACAATTTAGATAAAACTTAAATTTTCAACTGTTTGAATTGATAATACTATTACATCTAAACTATAATTTTTGTAAATAATAAAAGACGAATGCCATATGTATTTGTGAAAAAAAAATACGGCAATTAGGAAGAATTATAAAAGACTTTCTTTTAAAAAATCTATTTTTAACAGCATCTTAATAATACCACGTTCTACAGCTAAAGATCAAGCTTATTAATATTAATTATGAAATAATTTTAAACTTGTAAACACAAAGAATGAATAAAAACCTAATTATCTTTATTGAAATAAACGTCTTCGCAATAAACAGATATTCATAAAGTAGTATTTCCTGAGGGAAAATGAAATATATTCTTATTCTGATAGAATTCATGATAGATTGTGTTTTAAATGTATTATTTTTCTTTTCTTTCGAATTTAATTAAGTGAACTGAGACATTTCTATAGGAAAGATTTCATTTTTGCCAATATCAGGCTTGCATAAATCAAGAAATAAATGCCTCTTCAAAAAATACTTTGTTTGAATTTGATAACAATTAATTAAATTCTGTATAAATAATAAAATTCATCATTAAACGCGTTAAAAATTTAAATTATAATAGATATCGAGAGTTAATTATGACTACCAGAACGCTACAAAGAAGTACTTAAGGCTCTTTTAACTTTTAATAAAATTCACTTAGAAAGACTTTTAGTTTTTTAATTAAAATTTGAAATGCATTAAACATAGAATTAAGACAGTTTAAAGTACATTACGCACCAGATTTAGTTCAGTAAGACGGAACTGTTTTTTTTAATGTTTAATACCGGAATTGAAATTATCGTAGTGGAGTTGAAGTGTTAGCTTTGGTACGTGCTTTTTAGAAAATAAACGCAGCTTGATACGCGTGTTCGAAAAATGAACAAAACTGTAACTGCACATTTTAAAAAATAAACAGAGCTTGATATGTGTGTTTGAAAAATGGAAAATGCTGCAGCTGCGCGTTTTATAAAATGGACGCAGCTTAGTACGTGCGTATTAAAAAATAATGGCATCTTGACACGTGTGTTCGAAAAATGAACAAAGATGTAACTGCACGTTTTAAAAAATAAACACAGCTTGTTATGTGTGTTTGAAAAATGGAAAATGCTGCAGCTGCGCGTTTAATTAAATGGACACAGCTTAGCGTATTTAAAAATAATCGCAGCTTGATACGCGTGTTTTAAAAATAGATGAATCCGCTTAGAAACGCTTTAGAAAATAGACGCAGCTTGGTATCTGTGTTTGAAAAATGGAAAAAAAAGCTGTAACTGTGAGTTTCTGAACATGTACTTAGCTTGATATGCAAGTTTGTAAAATAGATTTAGTTAAAAAATGTGAGTTTGAAAAATTAACTCAGCTTTAAATAAAAAAATGGACATAGCTTAAAATGCGTGCGTAGGCATCTGATTCCACGTTTGAAAATACTGTAATGAGTGTTGGGGATAAAGTGTGTATAAAATCAAGCTTTTTTTTAAATAAAAAAGAAACTCTCTTTTACCAAATAATTAAAGTTTTCATACTGAAAATTGTGATGCATTTAATACACATTGGACTCATGTAGATAAAATATGAGGTATATCTATTTTGTTTGATTCTTTTCTTACAGTGGAAACTTTTCTTACATTCAAAAGAACATGTTTTGATATACCTACTTTACCCAAGTATGGAGTGAATGGGTTATAGTTCATAAATTAGTATATATTTCACTAAAAAAGTGTTTGTAAATATTTTTTAAGAATCAAAAATGCTCTTTAATAAATGTATCGTGATTGTATTTAAAACAAATGGTAAAAAATAATATTTTACACATTATTAAATTCATATTATTATAATCATGGTATTCCTATTATTAAAATGTTAATGTTAAAAAAATATCCCTATCATACATTACTTAGCTAAGATCATCCATATACCCACCTACTCAACCTCAGAAAACAGCTCACAATAAATAGAATTTTGAAATTTATTCATAAATTTCTGTGTAGATATGTTCTTTAGATTTCTACCAGTCTGAACTAAAATGAGTGGTCTTTTTACAATTTTCAATGATACTAAGCGAAAGTTTATTAACGTATAGTAGTAACGATAGTTCGTAAACATTAATTTTTTTTTATCAACTTCTAAAACTGAAATAAAAATGCTTGTCTCATTCCCAATAAATGTCTCTGAAATATTAAGTATATTATTTCGACTTAAAAGGAAAATAGACATCTAATAGATAACAAGTACTAGAAACATCTAACAAATAGCAAGTACCCACTTTACCCTACTTGACCCTATTGTTGTTCAAAACAATTAAGAATTGAATAATGATGATTGGTAGTATTAAAAAAAGATTAAACAGTCCCTCAATATGACAAAATGTAGCAGTTACAAAAGTTTCATTGAGACAAAAAAATATATATGTTGCGAAAAATTATAGTATAAATGTATTTGAAATGGATTTACCTGCCTGGTGAGTGTAACTGTAATGTTTGACGTAGTAAGCCATCCCCGTTTTGAGACTTCAACTTCAGATGTTGTCGCGGAAGGATACTGTCCATCTACTAGCCATACAAGTTTCGATGCAGGATTGCTCGGACCAGCCGAACATGACATCGTGATGACATTTCCCACTGTGCCTTCTGTTGGCCCCACTATCGTTATTTTTGTTGGTGCAACTGTAAAGAACAAAAAAATTGTATTCAGAATAATAATATTAAAAATCCAGATGATTGAAAAAAAAGAAATAACGTTTATTAATCAGAAACCAAGTGGGTAAAAAAAGTCTTAACGAGAAAGGTTATTTTTACGTCAACAGTTCATCAGGTTCTGTTCATATTACTTGATTGAAATGTTTATTTTTAAAGTGTATAACAAATGATTTACCTATGCCATTTGATGAATATATTCTTAAATTTAAATTTTGAAAGTAAACCGCTATTAATGAGTTCCTCAAATCACCAGGATAAAAATTCTTATTATTTGTTATGTAATTCTCCTTATTTATGTTTAAATTGCTGCTTGACTAATTTATTATTTAATTTAAAATCCATCAATAACAGTGCTTGTACGCTGCTTTATTTATAACATATCATAGAATAGCCAGGCGGTACCTATGTAGTTAAATAAAAATAAGTTCCGAAATCAAACTTAAAAATGCAAGAATTTTCTTTTAAATAATTTATGAATTTATCAAAAGTAATAGGCTTGGTTACCATTTTGTTATACATTCAATTACTTAAAATTGTCCCTCACCAGTTTGAAGCTGTACCCAGTATTAATTACCTTGGCTCTTTTGTTAATCCAACAATGGACAATACTTTTAAAATTTAAAACGTTATCTAGTTGGTCAACAAAACAATCTTTAAACTTATTTAGAAACTATTTTCTATCTAGAAAAAAACAAAGCTTCTTATCTATAAAAATCACATTAAGCTGGTCTAAATGTATGGTTAAGAAAATTAACATTTAATTAAGCTTGGGAATTTTAAAATTCCAGTTGTGGAAGAAAAATTCTCAGAAGCATCCTTGGTGGTGATAGAGTAAATGGCTTTTGGCGAAAAATCTACAGCTAGGAAATTTATCGCACTCTTAAGTAAACTCTTAAATGAACTCTCAAAAAATTATTCAATCATCTTCACTAGTGTGGTAATGAAGTAAATAGAGCCGTGATGGCTCAGGAAATGTGAGTGCTTGCCTCCCAATAAGATGAAACTGGTTCGGACCCCAGCAATGTCTGTTTGGTATGATTTTTTCACCAGCTAACCACAGTGCTGTCGTAAAATATTCTCAGATCATGGGTGGGTTGGAATCTCCATTCAGCCAGGCTAACAGTGGTAGGTATTAGCGATTTCCCTCTCCATGTAAAGCAAATTTGGGTTAGATCCAATAAAACGTTCTCCACGAAGACTAGCTCGTCCTCCCAATGCTTGATCCAGGAATTTCCCGTTTTTCTGTGTTGGGTTCACAATTACAAGGCTACAGAGTTTAACAATAATGTCAGTAAACACAAAATTGGGTCGGCAGTTCAAAGCCGGTTATAAAATAAAAAGGCAGTAAAAACTTATGTCTAATTCATATTAAATTTTGAAGCTTTCCCGTATAGTTCGTTCAATATGTCTCCAAAAACAGGCACTTTTTAAACATGCTTGCAATATTTCAAAAAATTTCCCACCATTAAAAGTTTGCAAAAAATTTTTTAAAACACTAATCCAAAATAACCATAGTTTACTTTTTAAAATAATAATTCAAGAGATTTGAAGCCCTAACTCGATATCTAAATGCATACAAAAATTCAATATTAGTCTTTAACTCTTTTAAGACAATTATCCTACTCGCAACAATGCAAAATTAAAACATGGGTTTTTAAACAAACTTGTACGCAAATATATTGTTTTAATATATCCAAAAAAAAATCAACTTAATTCCTTATTATGAATATAATATGTATAGTTCATTCTATCATACCATTATTCTCCTCATCAGATAACAATCTTTTCACCGAGTGTGAATGAAAGAATAAATAAGTCTAATCAAATACGGCTAATTTCAACCACAGCGAGGAATTCTCTAATCAAAATCCTCATCGGTTGAATAATTTAAATTCGAATGAAAAGATAAACTATAAATTTCGAACAGAATCTATCGAAAATCAGAACCAAGTAGAATATTTGACATTTGCCTTGGAGAGTTTCTCATTAAATATTTGAGTTATTGTAAAAATATTTATCTCAATAAGGAAAATAAGTTTAAATTAGTCATTATTAGTGGCTGTATATATATATATA
>NC_092208.1:66388934-66418259 GCF_043381705.1 Parasteatoda tepidariorum
TATATATATATATATATGTATACGTATGTAGCACTAAATGGCCTGTAGATATAATAGCCGTATAATACTATCATCAGTGGTGCATAGATAGTTTTATTCCTTTTTTAATTCTATTCTTATAAGAACGAAATATTTGAAATGGGTATCAAAAATATTGCGAAGCTTATAAAGCATGATGCGTACAACACACATTTTAAAGCCCTTTCATTTTTTCATAAAAGTCTATTAAAGAAGTTTACTTTCATTTCGGAGATCAGATATTCAGTATAATATTTACGAAGCTATTATACTGAATCGACTGAAATAGATGGAAACGGAATAAGATATAAAAAAAGATTAAGGAAGGGAGAAGAAAAAAAAGGAGCAAGATGCTTTCGAAATCATTTAGTTGAAAACTTTTGGTTTTTTCTCAAAGAAAACTTGAAAGAGTGGAAAACACAAACTCTTATAGGAAATGTTCTTTAACCATTTTATGAGATTCTAAAAAGATTTTCGAATAAAATGAATATAAAAAAATAGCGCCTCCCATTTCCCCAGGAAAAAAACCGTACTTTAGAAAAACGCATTAAGTTATAAAACGTTCCGGTTTCGACGCAAGTTTTTTTTTCCACCAATGCTCAAGACTTAAAGTATAGAGCCTTAAATTTCTAGCCACATACACTACACTCATATTTTATCGCTATGTACTTCAAGTACATCATGATACGTTCTGATTTTCTTTTGAAACCATTTTCATCACTGAGGAAGAAGAATCTTTCGAACTTTTCATTTACTTGGCGGCAAAAAACTGACGCATGATGCAGAATTTCTTGGTTTTGGTGAAAGTTTTTATTTCTTCGGTGACTGAGTTTCTCGAAGAAGAAAAATGCATTACGAAGTTCCTCTTTTTACCATCTCTAATTTACTTCAAGTTTATTACAGAGAAAAATCGGATGTATGGCGATAAAGAGTACTTATTTAAAGTTTTTTTTCTATTTTTTTTCTAGAAAAAGCTTTAAAAAATACTTGCATTTATTTTTAGTTTCTCAATTTATTCCAATGTAGTTTTGCATTTTCTAATTTTGGTTTTAGTAGAAAAAAGTTTGCATTGAAATGCAAATTTAGTTTGCGGATTACTATAAAAAATTATACCGTATATAGAATAAAAATTTCGCTAAACATTACGCTAAACATCTTTTGTTTATTTCCACAATTTGAAAGAAAGAATATTAAATCAAAAGCACATTAGTAAATTTTTTCATGCAGACGATAATTTATGTTTTCTATGAATAAACAATCGCATTTTTTGAATTTTTCGGATTCTTGCACTGATGAATGATCAGTAGTTTTTACCGAAGCACTTTGGTAATGGTTTTGGTGAAAATAAAAATAAAATGTGGTTTTATAATATGGGATAAAATTTAATAAAAGTGGTAAAATTTGGTGATTTTATTTTAAAACTTAAGAACATAACATGAAAACCATTCGCTTGGTTCTCATTTTTTCGCCACTCAATTTTTACTAATCTTGTAATAGAAAGAATAATTTCATAAACCGGAACTTTTTGTTAACCATTACCGCATATACAGTATGTTTTAGCTTTTATCACCATTTATTTTTTACCGAAAATGTCAGTAGGATGCGGCACGGAAATTTTTACCAGAATTTTTTTTCCCATGTGATCTTAAAAAAGGGAGATGATTTAAAACTATAGGTTATGGCAGCACTAGTTTAGTTTTGACAGAAGTTTTAAAAATCCTTTTTTTTAATTCATTGGTTTTTCCGTCAGTCCTAGAACTAATCATCTGTCCTTGTCCAACATCTTTCAATCCGAAAAAAATCACAAATCAGTTAATTCATCTACTCAAAAATAATCTAAGCCTATTTTCCTTTCACAATATGTTAAATATTTTTAAGTTTAAAACATTCAATACACACATTTTTCACTTTTTTTAAAAAATAAAACTTAATTTAAATTTATTATAACCTTTATTTTTCGGTTTTATATATAAAACAGAACAGTAAAAGCCAATAAATTTTTGATAAGGTAAAGTATAACGGTAAATAACACGGATAGGAATAGATGAAGACATATGGCTGTTTCGATCATTTCATCAAGTTCCATGATCAGTTCCAAGACACTGGAAGAAAAGAAAGCAAAAACGTTTTCTTTGTTTTTTTTTTGTGTGTTGGCACTCAATGTGGTACTTGTTCGATACTTTTCGAAACATCAATCTGTCTTCAACTGTTCCTTATTTTCTACTTTTTACGGTATATCCCTGAACAAAATTAGTCCCAATAATGTCCGATTGCTTACTTAATATTATCAGTTTTGTTTGAACTTAATTCCAAAAGCAGTACATAATTTATTTGCTAGAGATAATACACGGAAAAACAATTCTATAAATTAACCGTGCTTCATTCCTGGTTTAAAAAAACATAATTCTGTTTATAAGACCAAAATAAACGATATTTAAGACATTTTTTCGGTAATTGCTTGTTCATTTAGTAACAGTTAACGGGAAATTCTGATTTTCAAAATTATAGTTCTTATTATCACGCATTTAGTAAAAAATGCAAAACTAAAAAGTTAATTTAACCGAATAAATGATCGTTTTGTCATGATCTAAAGTACCATGATAAAATTACCAAATTTCAGGACATTTACCAAATTTTATCACTCATTATCAAACACATTTTATTGATGAATTTACCAAAATTATTAAAAAAGCGCTTTGGTAAAGGTTGCAGAGAATTTTCGTGCTCCCATAGAACCAGAAACAGGGTAAGTTTGACCATATTTTGGTAGCTTTGACCTTGTTTTTTCTCAGTGTAATATCGATTCTAAACTTAAATACAGGAATTATATGCTGCGAAAACTGCATACAAGTTAACAAATTCTAGTCATCTTTATCAAATATTGGATGCATGCATGTACTAAATAAAATTGAAAATCTGAAAGGTGAAGGATTCATGTATATAAACTTAAAATGTTTGAAGTTATCCAAATTGTAAACATTTAAATATGCCACCAAGTTCGTATTAGGAAACGGACAAACGTGCTTTGTTATGTTAAAATGGTAAATTCTGAAAAATTTAGTAACTCGTACTATCCGTGGAAACATTTATTAAATATTCCATCAGAATAAATACCCTTATATCTTACAAAATCTTGTGCTTGAAATACTCATTGGTAGGACTTAGTTTTCCTAAATATATTTGTCCAGCAAAATATTTTATTTTGCTCTATGCTTTGCTCAGTTAGTTTCCGAACTGTAAACTAAACACAATCTCTCTACCAAATAGTGGAACTAGAACTAATTACAGATTGCTTTATTCTCAGTGAACTTTATAGAATAGTCCTTCGGAGCACCAAATTCCACTATATCATTTTTCCTTGCAATTCACTTTGCAAATCAAGAAGTACCGAAATCCAGAGCGAACTAATTAAATCTCAGGGGAGCATGTTAAACCAGAGAAAATTCAGCAAAAGCGACGAAGTTGCGATGTATAGAGCTACACCATCGCTCTCTTAGTTATGCAAATTGCCCCTGCGTGCACATATGGTGCCCCGTATGAGGAAGTGAGTTTGTGGCATTTCGGAAGTCAAACCATCTCCTTAAGGGCGTTGAGGTGGAAGGCGATTTTCTTACTTTCTTAACTGTGACTTCCTTACTTGCTAAAGGATTATGAAAAGTTTCCCCTTAAACTTGATACTCGAATCATTCATATAAAATACTAACTGAAGGACTGGCTCCACATTTTGCCACGATTTTGTAATTGACTTTAGTGTCTTAGATATTGCGAAGTCAGTAAAATTAGAGATTAATTTGTAGATACTAAAACGTACGCTTTCTTATGTCAACATTATTTCTTAGACATGAAATCAAGTTCACAATTTATTCCACAGAACAGTGTTTTATTTTTTTCCCTCATTTAAATAGACTTCGATATTTTTATAATACTTTTTATTTATATATGGATTTTATTATAACTATTTTATTTTGATTATAAAAAATATAGTTAAATATATTTTATTAAGTCATAAAAATCATTTTATTATCCAGTATATTTTATTGTATATTATCCTGGATATTTTATTTATATAAAGCTTTAAACTTTGTATTCGATATGAAAGCTTCAAACTTTATACACGTGCTGGACCATAACCGAAAATATTAATCCATCACATTTTGCTTCTGGTTTGCAGTTTCGAAATTGGGTGGGCTGTTCAACAATGGTTATAAAATAACAAAAAAAAACTCTGAATTTATCCCCTAGGAAATGATTAAAACTTACAATTTCTTTTTAAAATTAGCTTCCTTAAAAATTTAAATGATCTAGCTAGTCAGAAAGTGGTCGAAATTTTGATTGTGATCTGGTCGTTTCTGACACGAAAGTAATTTAATAAAAAAGTAGGAAAGTAAATTACTTTTGCGAAAAAAGTAGGACATCCCTTTTCCAATAAAACTCTCGATGCCGATCGTGGAGCACTGAATACTACTAGAAGTGGGCTAAAAAAATCGTAAATCATTTACAGTTTGTTTAACTCTCATTCATTAAACAAAAGTTCAAATATTTACCTTAACACTCCATTTCGTCGGACGTTAATTGCATTTTTTTATTGAAGCAACTCGTTTTCAATGTAAATTGAACTTTTTAAAAAAATGTTATTTATCAACAATGTTTATTCACGGATCATTGAATATGTTTATAATCCATGAGGATATGAAATATGTTTAAAATGCGGAGCTCTTGCTTTATTTTACTACTTTTTTATAGATTTATGCAGCTCCGAAACATAAAACTTTTCTCAGCATTTTTTGTGATGTAAAATATAAAGGTAAAAAAAAAAGGTAGCGAATTTTTAAATCATGAAGGCGAATACTGGTTCTATAAACAAATAACATAATTTATTTTATGCTTTGAAGCATAGTCTGATAAAATAAATCTTTTTTTTTCGTTAAAAGAAAATGTTTTTAAAACTTCAAAATATTTTAAAATAACTAATTTGATTGAATACTTTAAACTGTTTATAGTATTAAGGATTTTACATTCTATTCTTCCAGGTATCATAAGTTTGTGTATATTATCAAACGCAAGAATAAAAAGTCCGCAGAAAAATTTGTCTAATTATAAATACATTTAATACTTGGATTTAAAAAGTCTCATTTAAACCTATTACGATTAATAATATATTTTAGTATAATTTTGTATTATAATTATATTGCTGTATAAAATTATAATTTGAGCAAAGCCTAAACACAATGCGAACATCCTAAATAACTTAATAGTCTGATTTTCATGTACCTAACCTTAAAATCTCTCTTTCTCTCTCTCTCTCTTTATATATATATATATATATATATATANTCTCGGCTCATGAATGTTAGCTTCCGACTTGAATACGGAATTTCAGGAAAGATCAGGAGTTAAGAAAAAGACATGGAATAATAAAGAAGTCGGAAAAACGGGAGCTGAAATTTGATTTTTTTTTTTCATTCCTTATCTTCTTCGCGGATCGAATCAAGCCACATCAGCAATTGCCATGGAGAAATTCCCAATTGCCTTCGCAGCCATCAGAGGGCGCCACTCTCACCGAGCGTGATACCAATCTTCGGCGTCCCAAAAGAGACACTTTTTTCTTCCGTTTTCCTCTTATTTCATTCCAAAATATACATTCAAATTTTTGTTCTAGAGTAAAATTTGCTTTGCGTTGTCTAAAATAAGGAAAAATGCTTTTTTTTTATTTTATCTTTAGATATAAAAATTATGTTCGGCAGTTTTTGTTTTAAAATAATTGAGAAATCGAATTCTCTTAAATATTTGATTAAGTAACGATCTAATCTACTATCTGTATGCTTTTTTTTTGTTAATTTTATATAAAACTCTTATAATCTGAGGTTAGAAAAATATTCAAACACATGAATGAACGCTGGGTGCAGTAAATATTAACATTCGTATATTTTGAAGTTTAAATATATATATATATATATATGTATATGTATGTATGTATATAAGCATGCTTAGGATGGATTTGAGATCCTTACAATAGGTGCGATCTGAGAAATGTGGTCCCAATAGTTAATAATAAAACAGCCTTAAGTTAGAACTCCTTATAATTTTACTTTTTACGTATTTCAATATATCCCAAAAACTTTATCAGGGAATTAAAATTTTGCACACAATTACAAAATTCATTTATTCAAAGAAAATTCTTTGAAAAAATAATTTTTAAATCTTGATCACCTGACACCATGGAACTTAAAAATAGTTAAGTATGCCACTTGGTATTCCAAAAGCAGTTTTGAAAGAACTATACGTAGAATTCTCACTGAACATGAGGTCAAGGTTGCAGCTAATTGTATTGATGTTATTGTAATTTTTCCAATAGTTCATTGAAAGTTCATAGAATAATTCATTGAACAGCTCATAGCTATCCCTTACACAAAAATAAGGTGTTTTTGAGGCCGTTTTGAGGTTGACAGATGTAAAAACCGTTTCATTTTCCACCTGAGGCAGAAAATGAAGTTATATTTTGCACCAAAGAAAACCCTCATTAATAAACCTCAATTTCATTTACACCTTACAAAATCAACTTCATCTATAACTCAGAAATAATTTTAGTTTAGATCGGGTGAAATTATGCTCAACTCAAATATACGTATTTGATTGAATTGTAGGAAAAATAATCACCTCCTTAAGCCGGTTGCTCGAAAGTAGATTCCCATCAACCTCAAAACAACCTCAAGTGTTAATAAAGCAACTTCATACACATTGTTTTCACACAGTAGGAGGTTAATCTTTTAATGTTGTTTTTGAAATAAACTTCAAATAAATTGCTAATTACTTGCTAATTTCCTTCCTGAAATGCTAGGATCTATAAATCTTGAAGCAGGAAATCCCAAACTAATTAACGTTATATGATCGATGTTTTAATTCCATTTAAGCATATATAGCTCATATGGAAGAAGTACAAACATTGATTCATGTTACATCAATTTAGTTTCAAAACATAAAGCATTTTAACATATTTTGCATCATGAAAATATGCAACAAAGTGGGTTTTTACCATTGAATAAAGCTCTTTTCTTGGTTTACAAATTGGTCGGTTTCTCCTTTTATATCATTTTAACCAATGCCGTAGGTAACTGAAAAGTTTATTGAATTGGATTGCAAACTGAAGCGAAGCAAACCTACGTAAAGGCAAAAGTATAGCAGAATTTTAATTTCAAAACATGAAGTATTGTAACATATTTTGCATCATAAAAATATGCAATAAAGTGAGTTTTTGCCACTGAATCAAATGCCTTATCTTGTTTTACAAATTCTTTAATTTCTCTTTCCATATCGTTTTAACCAACGCAGTTGGAAGCTGAAATGTTTATTGAATTGGTTAGTGAACTGAAACAAAGCAAACTCACGTTAAGGCATCGCGTATCACCATATTTTAAATTCAAAACTTGAAGCATTGTAACATATTTTGCACCATAAAAATATATAACAGCGTGGGTTTTAACAACTGAATAAAATTCCCTGTCTAGATTTACAAATTGGTTAATTTCTCCTTTTATATCGTTTTAACCAATGCAGTTGGTAACTGAAAAGTTTATTGAATTGGTTCGTAAACTGAAACGAAGCAAACTCACGTAGAGGCAAAAGTATCGCCAAAAAGATTTTTATTCTTTTAGAACCTAAGTCAGATAGATAGATTTCATGGAGAAGAACACTTCATAAATATTAATGTATGCTAACACAGAGGAAGTTGCACCGAAAGGGCATTGAAGAATGTTTGATGAACTAATTGAACGCTAGCATAATTTAAACAGAAACAGAGTACAAGTGAAGAATGTTATATTTTGCATAAAATGAGAAAAGAAATACAGCTAACTGTAGAAAAATTATTCTATTACATTTTGTTGAGCGTAGCAGGAATCTTTCATTTTATTTTCGACTTTTGTGTTTAAGTACTTCAGATGTTTGAAGCGTAAAAAAAAAACATTAAAAATAGCTCTTTAGTTAAGGTAATAGTTAATTACACAAAGCAAGATTTCAAACGACTTTCGAGTTTGTAATTAAACGCTTTAGTAGTTAATTCTAATTTATGTCGCATTGTGTTAGTTTTAATTTATGTACACATTGATAGAGATTTTATCTTTTATTTATATTTAACAGTTGTTTATTATTCAAGTATTATTCAAATTGTACTTTCAGTCGTATCTAGCTATTTCAGAAAATTAACATTTTAATTGTTATATCAGTCTCTTTTAATCAAACAGATATAATTATTTTATTTTATTAGAATATGAAAACTAAATGTGGCATCACATTTTGTTGAGAGCAGTATTCGCTATGTCAATTTTACATAAGTATTCTTTCAAAGTATAATTATACATTTTGTTGTAAGAGTAAGTTGTTAGATTATCAAATAAAGAACTTGTATTTAAAAATAAATTCAGTATAATTTCATGGAAGACTAAATGCAATTCGAGAAAATGCGTGCAGGAAGACAGAAAGAAAAGAATTTTGATTATTTAATTGAATTGAAATAAAATGGATTTTATTATCAATACCTGGTAGTCATGATTAACTAGAATGATTTTCTAGAACTTATCGCATATAAATTAGTTATTAATCCTTAATAATAATAAAGTTTAGTCTTTGTTAATATACCTTACGCTAGTAATTGATGACAACTATAATGCTTTTTATTGATATTTATTTATCATTATTGACCCACTTTAGACAAAGCATAGAAATTTGTATATGTTATTCTTTTCATTGAAATATGCTTAAATTAAGACACAAAAATGTTTCATGCATGAAAAAATATGCTTGAAATGAAATAGTGCATATATAGTAATAAAATGTGCAATGTAATGAGACAATGGTGCATAATTGTAATGATCCAAAACTGGCAATGGAGAATAAAATGGATATTTGTTTACAGAGCTTGCAAGCTTAATTCTTAATAAAAACGTATGATTAATCTTAAGTAAAATAGTTCTACGCTAAAAAATGTCGAATCTCTCAATGACCGTTTCAATTTAGAAAACGAGAATATATTAAAAATTTCTCAACAGAAAGTGTTTAAAAGAATTGAATTGCTAATATTTTATATACGTCTTCAGAACCCTTAAATTAGCAGGAAAATTTGGAAAAATGTACGTAACTGCGTGAGTAAAAAATATTTATTAAAATTATGAGTTTACGTGGCTTCTGTTGTAAATGGGTTAACAGCTGGTTGATAATAATTGTTATTCTGAAATTCCGCGGGTAATTATTAACAATGACTGTTTAATGAGCAAAAATACGAAAAATTTCCTGTAAACATCTTTATTTAGTTTTTTTACGAAAAATATATTGTAAGAAATGTGATTTTTTTTTATTTGTTATACACATACGATCAAAATGCATACCTTTACCTTGGATGGAATTAATTTGTCTTTTCTCTTAAACCATCCACGTCGAAATTTTTCGGCTAACACAAATTGCAAAGCTGGACATCGAAGGTTTTCCATTAACACAAATCGTGAATCTGAAAGGCCAAAGCTTTTCATTTAACAGAAATGGCGAAGCTGGATGTCGAAGCTTTTAGGTTAACACAAATCGTGAATTTGAACGTCGTTAACACAAATGGCGAATCTGAAGGTCGAAGCTTTTCCATTTACATAAATGGTGAATCTGAAGGTCGAAGCTTTTCCGTTAACACAAATGGCGAAGCTAGACGTCGAAGCTTTTCAGGAAGCACAAAAGACGAATCTGGGTCCATTTCCAACTCCACTAGTTTTTAATAAAATACTACAGGAAAATTTAATTTTTGTACTCAATGATGATAACAATGTGGTAATAAATCAGTATTTGGCCTTGAACAATTTATTGGATTTTCACGTGAAATAAAAAAAAATAGAGTTAGTAGATACTAAATTATCATTCACGTGACGAAGGGGTATTTTTTAATGGATGCCACTTTAGTTCTTATCCTTCTCCCCTCTCTAAAAATATTTTAAATTGACCTTCCCTATGTAAGTTACCCATTTTCTTATACCACTACGCATTGTAAACAATAAAGTAGAATAGGCAGTAGATAACAAAACGGGAGAAAAAAATTCTCACATGAATTGCGAATTTTCGAGCATTAGACGTTGGCCTGAGTAACAAAAAAATAGTAAATTCTAAAAATTATTTTTTGGTGAGTCTTGCTTGATGTGGAAAGGAAAAAATTTAGACTCAGAAAAAAAAATGATTACTTACACATATTATAAAAAACTACTACTGAAAAAAGATTTAAGTAGCTAAGCCTGCAAAACTGGCCTCACTTCAACGTGCAAAAGACAAATAAAGGAAATAGGATGCAGATCCCGTCTGCAATGACAAAGACAAAATGCTACTTTTATATCCATTTCACCATCCACACCGAACCTTACCTTCCAATAGAGTAACCAAAATTCAGTGATCGATCTGACCATTATTTCATTTGATATTTTCACACAATAAATGTAAAACACATGGATTCCCCTTAAAATGATGGAACAGTGACATGACCGCCTGAAATCTTAATGTAAATCTTAAGGGATAGTAATTTATGTTCATTCATAATCTGTGTAAATTTCATTTCAAAAGATGCAATGAATTTAACTATCTTATTTTTTTTATTAGAAAACTGCATTCACCCTTTTTGAGAAATGTTAGTCTCCTACCAAAAATGCTGGCCACGTATCAATTAATTATTTTAATACATTTCTCAATAATTAAGCATTAAAGGAATTTTTTACGTTTATATTAATAAGAAAGGAGTTCCGCTTTCTGTTAGATACCAATTTTTTTAATAAAGTAATAAACACAGCTTTGTTAAAATCGGTAAAATAATTTTCAGCTATGATTTCTAATTTACGGTATTTTTCTGCACTCACGTTATAGCGATATCACCTTAAACAAATAAGATAAATTTTATTTTCTCCATAATGAAATATTATTTTAAACGGTATTTTTATGTTTAGATTAATAAAAAAGAAGTTCCGCTTTCTGTTAGATACCAAATGTTTTAATAAAGTAATAAACACAGCTTTGTTAAAATCGGTAAAATTTTTTTAGGTATGAGTTTAAATTTGCAGTATTTTTCTGCACTCACGTTATAACGATATCACCTTAAAACAAACAAATAAGATAAACTTATTTTCCTCAGTAATGAAGTATTATTTGAAAGGTTATTTTTACGTTTATATTAATAAGAAAAAAGAGCGCTTTCTGTTAGATATCAAGTGTTTTAATAAAGTAGTAGGAATAGGTTTGTTAAAATCGGTAAAATAATTTTTAGCTATGAGTTCAAATTTACGGTATTTTTTTGCACTCACGTTATAACGATATCACCTTAAAACAAACAAATAAGATGAAATTCATTTCCTCAGTAATGAATTATTATTTTAAACGGTATTTTTACGTTAATATTAATGGAAAAAGTTCCTTTTTCTGTTAGATACCAAATTTTTTAATAAAGTAATAAACACAGCTTTGTTAAAATCGGTAAAAAAAATTTTAGCACTCATCATATAACGGCATCACATTAAAACAAATAAACAGAATAAATTTCTTCATTTCCTCGGAAAAATGATAATTTATTTCAAAGTCCTAAACGATTGGAATTCAAACACAGATATATTCTTTAAATCTCTCTAGAAGACATAATTAACTTTTAGACGGAATAAATTCTAAACAATTTTTGCAACGTAGCGTAGCATTTTCAATTTTTGATGAGATTATGAATCAAAAATTATTCCCTCTTTGGATCATCACGCTTCATAAAATATCACTGAAAGCCCAAAGTTACATTTTCAATGATTAATGAAATGCAAACCAAATGTAGCTTTGTTTGGACTTTCGCACGTGAAAACGCACCAACAGTCGTAAATAATTTCTGATGCCTTTTCCTCCCAAAAGTATAGAACGCTTCCATAAATCTTAATGAAATAGCAGTGCATGGCAAACAATCCAAGCTTTTGGAGGAGAAAACCTCTCTTTTGTGGCCGGGAATACATATAAATATATCTTCGGTGGAATACTTGGTTTTGAGTTAAAAGATTTGATTAACATTCGGTTGAATCGTAAAACAGGTTGCATACGGATGAAAAGTCTTTCCTTGGAAAAGTATTACGTTTCGCATTCGTTAATGGAATTCTACTTTACGAACAAGAAGCAGAATCTTCAATATGTATGTTTTAATGAATCGTTACGCACCTTCTGATTACAAAGTAGCTTTCTTCAAAAGATGAGGATACTTTGAATTAAATTAGGTAACAAAAGAAAGTATTGAAGCTTTGAGGTTGGCAAGTGTACTGATGCGAATATGCAGTTTTGGAAGCCTGACGTGTTAATATATATCTTAATTATTAACTTGTAATAATTAACGTATAGCTATTAACAAAATTAACGTAATAATTGCAATAATTAACTTGTGAGCTAATTAGAAAAAAAAACAGGTGTATTTTTCTTATCTTGTAATTATAGTGTGAGAATAGGCTTTTAAATAATAATGACAAACTGCAACTTAAATACTAATTCTATTAATACCACCGTCCAAAGTAAGATTAGAATAATCAAAATTTTTCTATTTACAATTATATTACTTTCTTAATATTTATTATTCAATACTACAACATACTTAAAAAAAATTAAAAACAGCTTTGTTAACTGAAATCTATATTTATTGACCCTACTTTCTTAACACGGCAGAATCACTATAGTAGACTAACGAATATTTATTGCCCAGAAACGATATTATTTTCCGATCCCCCTAATATATAAAATGATTTTGACCATTTAGAGGTACAAAGATAATTTTCCGCTCTTTTGTATCTCTAAAAATGTGATTCTTTTTTCAGTGGTGCACGTGACAGAAATACGCACGATCAGAGTTTCTTTTTTTTTTTTTTTTTTTTTTTTTTTTTTTTTTTTTTNTTTTTTTTTGCATTTCATTTCCTTCTACTACGTTTCACATACACTTTTAACTTCCGTTTCACAGAAGTACTTTTCATTGCAAGAGGGATCTATATTTTGGACATAAAGTTGCTGATAATATCCCAAGATTGTTTGCGGTTAGTATGGATTATGCGCAAAACATTGAAAAGGAAGTTTGCATGTTTAGAAATTGCTCTTGAGACTGCTTGAGATAAGTAGCTGGAACTTATAAATAAACTCAACACTTTGCGGTACTATATACTAGTCAGCTGGCAGTTACTTTCAATTACCAACAAAATTTCCAAACATTGAAATAAAATTTATTTCAATATATCCTAATAATTTCATAAGACGCATATGATTCCAGCAATTAATTAAAAAAGAAGTAAAAAACAAGCTTCTATGGCTTGCATTTACGCCAATATATCTAAAATACTTCATAAATAGTAGTACGGCGATCATTTGAAGAAATTTATTAAAACAAATTTAGTTATTGTCCTCTAAGTCAAACCATATACATTATTACAGACATGCATATGTAACTAAAGTCTATCTATTTCGCTCCAACCGTTTTCTTAAAATTCAAAATAACAAATCTCGAAATACTCCTTGGCGAGGCCGACATTAAACTTCTGAGAAAAGGAACAAACATGAAAAAGAATCCAATCATCAAACCAACTTTGTCCTCTTCCGCAAGGGGAACGTTTTAAATTTTACCCACATGTCTATTTTGCGATTCGTTGAACGTTCTAATAGTAGGTATGGCAAAGTGTTGATGATGTTTCAAGAATTGGAAAAGAGCCTGCAAAAGCTCCCTCAGGCATTCGAATGTTGAGTTTGCGGAACGCAATAATGTTGCTTTTACTGCACCGACAAGCGATCTGGGTACTTTCGGCAAAATTAAAAGATTTTATTTTTAGACTTTTCCTTTCAACTCATACGTAAGTAATGTTGAGATAAATTGTGTTTCGATCTAATGTTTATAAGTAAGCATTAAATGCACAAACATTAAATATTTATTATTCCCTAGAAGTCGCTTTATTACAAATTTATGGGTATTTATGTAGACTCAATTACGTAAAAATTACTTGCTTATTTAAGATGTTTTTTTTTTTCATTTAAATTATATAAAATTGCACTTCAGAGTTTCTTTGTAGAAATTAAATGTTTAATAGTTAATTGAGGGATGTGTTAAATTTTTTTAAACCTAGTTAAGTTACTTAATTTACTGGAAATCAAATTATGCATGGTCAGTAAATATTTTAGGCATTTAAAAAACAGCTATTGTAAGAAAGACGATTAAGACGGATTCTATATTTACTAATTAGGTACTATATTTATTAATTTATATTAGTCGTGCTGATAAGCAATTATTATTTTAAGAAGCACTTTTTTTAAATTAAGAGATAAAAATCCAATGGAATTTAGTAAAGCCTATTTTTCATTACATTTAAAGCAAAAATAGATATTATGCAATTAACTGCTGCTTTTAGTTTTGCTTCTCCACAATAATAGCTTCTTTCTAATTTATTTCTATACTATCATTTATTTATTCAGAAAGTTTATTGCGAACATTTTTTGAAATCATGCA
Organism: Parasteatoda tepidariorum; assembly: GCF_043381705.1. Lineage (NCBI taxonomy): Eukaryota > Metazoa > Arthropoda > Arachnida > Araneae > Theridiidae > Parasteatoda > Parasteatoda tepidariorum. The sequence goes on from NC_092208.1 coordinate 66,403,459, forward strand.
TGTTTTTCTTAATATAATAACAAAAAATAACGTAATGTACTTGATAATGTACAAACTTCATTTGTTTCAAAGATTATAAAAGTAGAAAATTTATATTCCCTTTATGATTTTTAAGACAAAATGAATTTTTTATATTATCAAGTACATCTTTCTTTTTCAGTTTCTTGGGATTAATTACTTTAAATAAAATAGTAGTTCATTTCTGAAAGATACAAACGTTTTTACTGTTTCTTTTATTTAGATTTAATAAACTAGCAGTTTGAAAATGTCGTTTAAATTGGAATTGCAAACACATCTAGATAAGAAAAACAAAAATGCTTTCTCACTTACTTCTTTTTTTCTTAATTTGCAGCATAATTATATAACTTCGTTCGGCAGACTAGAATTTTTTGCAATAAGATTTTTAACTTTACATTCTGGATTTTTGCTTAAAGAAGTTCATGGATTTGAAGCATAAATGTAGTGATATAGATATTAAATATTAAGCCCTTTTTGCATTCCACGTGACCTAAGTAACAGAAGAGGATGGTTTCGTGTTGCAAAGTGATTAGATACAAACATCGAAGCAAATCGGTTCTCCCATTTCAGAGGTAATATTATATTTTCATTTTAACACAATACATTACATTTCTTTATTAAAAAATTCCTTCACTTCAAAAATAAACAAGTAGGCAATAACAGTTGATATGTTTCAAGTGCTAAAAAAATAGGCTCCCATTTCAAGACTTGCTAGACGTAAATATGAAGAAACGAAGATATGATTTGAAATAAAAACAGAAAATTGCAAAAGAAAAAATGGAAAAACGAAAGTAAGGAACAAAACTAGAAAAACCTCAGTAGCAGAGAGTAAAAAAAGATGAAAAACCACAGGAGCCGAGAGGGACGAAGCGGGTTAAAATGCATTTCCAAGCGCTATGGAGAAATGGTGAGGAACTAATATTGTTAGTGGGAGCCTAATTTTGAAGAGCGTGAAACATGTCGAATGTTTTTTCCTATTTGTATATATTCTTGAAGCGAATGAAGTTTTTAATCAGATAATATCTTACAGCTTCTTGGCTTCTTAGCTTGGCTTCTTAGCTTACTCAGCTTCTTGGGATTATTTATTTAGCAATACATTATAGTCATATTCTTTTTATATTATAAGTGAACTAAGAAACCATAAGTAAGTGACTATAGTTTATAACCAAGCTTTAAGTGTACCTAATTCCCTCCGAGAGAAAATCCATGGAACATGAGGGTTTATCAGTACCTTGCGAATGATATATCACATAAAATTTGTGATATCTGTCGTGAACTATACATCCATATACGAGTCACTACATATAGTATAAATCTCACCAATTAGTTCCCATACCATTCAGCGCTTCGGTTACGATTTGAATATCGGGTTTATAGTTTTCTGCAATGAAAAAGAAGATGATTTTGCTTCCTTATTTATAGAGTAAGCACTTGCATCTAGGAGTTGAAGCACGATTCAAAAAGTTGACTCAAAAGTTATAAAATTATGGACTTGAAAACACTGAAACCCGAATTCAAAAGACCTGCGACACAAAAGCATATACCTCTTTAATTAAAACTACATGTTTGATGATGTGGTACGCACCTGATTAGGTATCTCTATCACCCAAATGATCTTGTCTATGGCACCTTTCACGAGTTTTGTCAACGTCAAACACACGAGCCTTACCTTTAAACCAGAGTTGTATTTGATGCTCTAACCATATACATTACCACCCATGTATTTTAACACCATCAATAATACGTTAAAATACCTATATTTCGCCATTAAATTTTACTTAGTAATCGAAAAATTTATGTAAAACTGAAACGTCAAGTTACAGAAAAATATAGTTACACAAAAAACGGAAAATTTATGCAAAAATTAACGTAAAGAAATTTTGATTATTTTGCAAATATTTTACTGACATCGTTCTCTTAGGTATGGATGAGTACATGTTTTTTATGTATTATTTACGTCAACAGCACGTCAAAAAGAATTTACGCTAGATGAAACATAAAATTATAGCGAAAAATAGTTATAAAAAATACGTAAAAATTTACATACATAATTCGCTTATTTCGCGAATATTTTACTTATCACTTTTTACAAGGTAAGAATGATTACGTTATTTATTTTGCATATTATATACGTCAAAATTTATGTAAGTTGAAATAGCAAATTATAGCAAAAAGTAGTCATGAAAAATTAGAAAAGAAAATTTTCGTATAAAACATATTTACTTTACCAATTTCCCAAAAAATTACGTTTAATTTGCGTATTATGCTACATGGGCAAAAGTCATGAGCGTTCAAAATGTTGAATAGCAAATTAATCTACCCTCCCTCACCCCAAAATCAATTTAATAACATACCATTGAAAAATTCAAGTGCTTTTAATAATAGAATTAAAGAAAGATTTAAACTTACATTGTACGCTTAGTTTTACATTGGCAATTTTCGGATGGTAAGTCACGGAATTTGAGGCTTCACAACGGTAAATGGCGTTGTTGTCAGTTTCATCCACAGTGAATGTGTGGATATTTGTAACTTCTCTACCACTGGTACTATAAGACATATCAACTTGTACGTTGTCTCTGTACCATATTAATTCGGCTTGTGGATTACCACCTCTTGTTATACAGGCCAAAGTTAACGTATCACCAACTTGGACAATATCAGCTTCCTGATACCCTTCAATTTCTGGTATTCCTGGTGGATCTGAAAAAGAAAATTAAATCAGTAAAGATTTATCAAACCTGCACATGACGAAAATTTGGCGCACATCATAAATAAATTAAAAACCAGAAGCAAATAACTTATGCAAGGCATAAAAAAATATTTTAATTTACCACATAAACCAAAAAAAAAATGTACATGGGTTATTATATTTAAACTGAGCTTACTAAGAGACATATGTTGTACAACCTTATTATTGAAATAATAACGATTTGGTCAAAAAGACTTAAGAGCGTTATGATAAAGATTCGGCGAAAAAATGTTTAGTTCCAAAAATCGCCAATAAAGATAAATATGACGCATATAGTGGAATTCAAATGCAATTTTTTTTCCTTAGACTATGCCTGAAATTTGAGGGTGGTTGAAGAAAAGAATGTAGATAGGAGATGAAGTCCAGCTCTATGAATACGTAACTAACGCGGGAATCGTTCTTTGTGGTTCGCTATGATAGAAAAGCAACTTCAGGTTAAGCAACGTATTTAGATTAAGCAGAGCATCATATGTAGCATCATGAGATCAGCGCATGCGCATACGAAGTAAAGTGACAGTCAGGAGATACGTCATCTATGAGCCGGTTGTTAGACAACTCTACATGTATGGTTGCTTACCCCGAATCCTGCTGACTGACATTTTATTCTTTCTTTCTACGTCAAAATGTGTTAGTTTACATCCTGGACTGTTTGAGACTTTCCAGAGTGGACATATATAGTTTGTCTAAGCTAAGAACTCCTCCCGCCACAAAGTCTGAGGCCATCTGGTGCTATGGAAACAAGAATGGAGCATTTTAGGGAAGGTAGCTTCACTCTGGGACTAAAACAATAGACCGAAGAGATTCTCTTTTTCTCGCCGACCCGACTTGAAACCACTCCAAAACAGTAACCCCGCACTCCTACTTGAAATAGTCATACCTCGTTACCATTGTCACCCTCCACAGGTCCAGACGAATGTCTGGAGGAGTACTTATTTTAGACAAATTATACTCATCCTCCCTTCTGGTCCTCGATTTCCTTAAGAGCAACGGTCTGATGGACCTTGTCAGGCATTTGGAGGATAAGCCACAACAACAACAAATGTGTCAGTAGATTTAATCAACATGAATATTATAAATGTATATTTAAAGAAATATCTTAATTATAGAACAGTTCTGCTTATCAATAGTGTGAAAATGCGGAAGAAATCATAAAAACAAAAGAGAAGATTTTTCTTCTTCATCCCCAACCCCAGTGGTGGTTGGGAGGAGAAAAGGGTGCAAACCCGTTACAAGAACCTCTGCTGTTGTGCACCTAAATGTTGTTTTCTCCTTTGTACACCGAGACCGAACTTAACCTTTGAGTATTGGCTTACATTATGCCTAAGGAAGCTAGATTTCTTCCCCGTGTATATATTCTTTGGTTGCAGTAATATGGTAATTTACACTGTCTTGGTATTGAAAATTTTACTATTGCTGGCTGTAGTGTCACTTCGAAATTAAGTTATTAATCCTCATTTTTTTTCTTTTCGCGATAATTGTTTTTATACAAAAGTTTACTCAAACAAACTTTTAGTTTAAAACCTCTGTGTCATCAAAATTTTATAAGAGAGGATGTTCCGCAATTTATAGTGGATTTGAAGTTACTAAATATTTAATATTAACAAAGTTTTGGACAAAAATCAATTTGGGAATAAATTGAATAAGGAAGTGTTAAAATTAGTAATTGTGCGAAATACTTTTTTAGCTATTGCTAAATTATAAAATATAAGTGAAATTAATTACGAATCTCATGTGTATTGAAACACAAAAGAAATATTTTTTAAATCTCAACATATCGCGTAAAAGTGTTCTTTCAAAGAATTTAATACGAATGAATCATATTAAAAAATTGTAAGAAACTTAATTCGATTTTAAATTATCCCCTGTGCTGTACTAGAAACTGTAAATAGATGGATACTCTTTGAACCCCGATGTTAAAACCCATTAACTTAAAATGTCGAGTCACATTAATGCGTCTGCGTAACATAGGCAGTATCTAAACCCTTATTTAAATATCTGAAATTGATAGTTAAATATGCTGATTCTATGCAAATGTATACACCTATAAATGGATAATTCTACTTCAAATCAAATTACACATATCTAGCCCAACATTACACAAGCTTGGATAAATTTAGGTTTATTTGGGAAGAAACGGGTAAAGGTCTTATTCCATTGCATTTATTTCCTTTTTTTAGCGTTTTCAATAGATTGGAATATCTTCTTTTTGGAGATTTGACGGAAAAAAAAGTAATTTAATTCAAATGATTTATGATGTTAGGTAAAAAATATTCTCTTTAGTTTGCATTATTATATACTCCCTTTTAAAAACGATTGAGTACCATTTTATTTAATTGTTATTTTACCATATTTAACCAAAACAGTTAAATAACCACAAAAAAAGAAGATAAAACTGTTAAATGTTGATTATTTTACCTAATATGGTTTAACAATCAGAATTCTATTCAAGCCAACTATGCCCATCTTAGGAAGCTATTTTGTTTTATGAAGTTTAGTACATATTATAGCTGAGAAGGCCAATCGGTGTATCATATGGCCGACTGAAGAGGGGTTCGAATCCCAGCATTGACGCATTACTTCTTTTATTACTTCAATATATGATGTGTCTCCAGTGGCCCGCAATCTACAATCCGTGACCCTGGACTATTAGAATACAAGACTAGTATTCACCCACTGAGGCGCAGCACTCACTGAGCTTCAATGTCCATTTAGGTATTGTTTTTATGGTTTAGAAACTGTGATAGTTGTAAAGGGTTACAAAACGGTATAGTTTTGTATTCACAGTTTTTTAACCGTATCCGTTGTAAACAGTTTCAAAACCGTAAAGGTAGAAAAAAAAATTTAAAATCATAAACTTAATGGTTAATTGGATAGAAAGACTCCTGCCAGTAATTTCATCGTAATTTCAGAAGAAACAGTCTAACAGTGTACAAGTGCTGATATTTACAACTAGATTTTCTTTATATTTTTTTTATGGAAAAAAACTAGTATTGGTTAAAAAGTAGAAAGTTTCGTGAATATTTTTGAAGTTCTTTTCCTGACGAAAAATCATTATACCTAACCCTTTTTTAAAAAGTAAATTAGAAATATAGCTGTTTTAGAAGCAAGCATAAGTATCTTAAAATAGTTATAAGAGATATAGTTTTATTTTTGCTGTCTAAATATTGGGATTTAAGAAATACTAGTTATCAGTGACATGTGTGGTTGTCTAAGAGCAATATTCATCGATATAAGAGCCTGCAATGGTTGTAAACCGCCAAGAACGGCTCCCACTACCTTTTATTTGTTAAAAAAATGCTTAATATGCATTGCAGCTTTCGTCTGATGTGTTGTTGTTGTGTTGTTTCTAATATGCCACTTGCCAATATCAGCAAGCCTGCTTGTAGAACCTAAGCGAATTTAAGGCAGAGGGTGTGTTTCTTGTTTTTCAGTGGCACCATCTATTACCAAGAATATGACTTCTGCTACATACACATCACAGCCCGTATTAAAGGGCGGACCCATTCATACATCCATTCATTTATCCACAGATCATACTTCTGACCAGAACCAGAGAACGATCATTAATTAAATCGAATAAAATACAATAGAATTTTGATGTCAAAGTCTTTAATATGTTTCATATTAGATTAATATGTTAAGAGCTTGGATGTCTAATTGATCTTCACCAAAAGAAATAATAATCTGGAAGCAGCAAGATTGACCCCTTCAGATTTTCCAGGTAGACAGCAATGTTACGTCTTTCTAGCGTTAAAAACTATTTGTTTGAGATCAGATATAGTAATTACATCAATGTTCAAATCTTGGGGTCAGAAAATTTTAATATATGCAATACGTTTTTAATATTTTTTGTTTCAAAAGTAATTTAGAGTGTTTCATATGTTTATTTAATTGTTCTTAAATTATGTATATAGGGATAACAACGAGCTATAATAACGGTCTAAAAAAGCTAGGAAAGAGTAAACGAATATTTTATGATATTGGTTATTTATAACATTTTGCGTCTATTGTAGCATATGTTAAATCTAAACTTCAATGTTCATTTACACATAAACAGAGAGAAAAATTCTAGCAAAATTACCATACTGCATGGCAATTGCATTTTTCGTATTAAAAAAACCCCTCATAATTCAGATTAATAAAATCAAAATGAATGGTATACAAACCATTATTTTAACAATTTTTCTATCATTTCGAAATGGTTATTCGGAAATTCTGTTTTCAAAATTATAGTTTTTATTATCACAAAGTAAAAAATACAAAACTATAAAGTAAATTTTAACGATTAAATGGTTTTAATATCATGTTCTATCATGACGCAATTGCAAAATTTTGTCAAGTTAGTTTTAACAATTAAAGGATAAGTTTATGGTTTTTCCATAGACGGTAGAGCTCTGAAAAATTTGAAAACCTTTTTAATCAGTGTAGGATATATATTTTTAGAAAACTTCCACTGAGTGAATGAAAAACCGCAAACTTATTTCTTTTTATTTATCTTCAAAAATAAAAGTTTCCCTAGTAAACGCAATGCAATATATGCGACAAACATATGTTTATTTACAAAAATATCTAAGCTAGAGCAATCAGGAAATTTCATACAAAACGTTCATATTGTGGGATGTATTTTCAGTGTCTTCAATCAATCTATGAAATTTGCATCTGAAAAATCTGATGTTTTCATTTTAAGCAAACGAAAGTTCGAGCAAAACATAATTGTTACCAAGGCACGATAAATTCGGATAACACTGTTTCGATCAATACTGCACTAGGCGAAACGTATCATTAGTTATATTTGCTAAGTGAGCAACAGCTTTTTTTAAACGCAATTATAATATTTGTTAGAGAATATACTATATTGATTAGTTATTTATTTGTTTTCATACTGTAATAAGACTTGATGATAATTTGAATAATTGTAAACTCAAATGACTATAACTTGATTGTTAAGTATATATATATGCTTAACAATAGCAGTTCGTTTCCATAAAAAGTTGTATATTTTTGTGTGAAAAATTTTTGAAAATTTTAGTAGATTAGTTATATAAATGTTTAATTTTTCTTTNAAAAACACATATATATATATATATATATATAAAAGATTTATTTACTTCTCCTTATAATATTATAATTCCTTGTAATTTATTTTCGAATCCCTTCTTTGGTGCTCTTCACACTACTGTATTGATGTATTATTACATTATTGGCAAGCACTATTTTTACGGATATAATCGTGTGAGCTGATGATAAGATTTTATATTTTCGTTCTTATTTTAATAATTACTTTTGTTGATTTTTAATTTTTTTTCTTTTTTTTAATTTTTAATTTCTTTCCTTCTTTTATTTATGTATTTATCTAATATATTATGTATGTGAAATTCACCTTCTGAGGAACGATTCAACCGAGTTCATTCGAATATTAAGATATGAAGATATATTCTATAAAATGATGCTAAAAATTATATACCTTCCAATTCAAGTTATTTAGACTATTAATATACAAAAAAAAAGTAAAAAATAATCAATCATTGTTAAATATTTTTGCATGGAATTATCTTTGCTTAATTTTATAGTTGTGCGCAAATAATTGCTCAATTCATTTAAAAAGTTCTATAGATTTGGCGAAATACTCAAAAAGTAAAATTAACATTAAGGGTTAAAAACTTTCAAACATCTTTCCTGGAAAAACCATTTAGATTGGGATCATTTTTCCCAGATAGAGATTAGCTCATATGAAAGACAAGAATTCAATTGTGTCGAAAAGAGATATGTTTGTTCAGAAAAAGTTTATTTGAATTTCTTGTTCAAAAATATCCTCTGCACTAAATAATTAGCATAAGTGAGGTCCTGTATTGGTAAATATATCATTATGTTGCTTACATTCAAAATGTTATACAAACTTCGACTTTCAGCAATCTTTTAAGTTTGAAGGTTTTTCCATTTATCTCCTCTCTTAAAAAAGAAAAAAAAAAACATTTTTGGACGTGATTATTAGATCTTTACATCGGCGAAATTTCAGCAGAAACAGCATTATGCGATGGAATTGTAGTTTGAGCCAATGAAATCAAAAGAAATTTTGCCTTTAGGGCGTATTCCTCGAGATCAGGCTTATGTCCAAGAGCTCATAGATTCTCAAAAAGTCGTAAACAAGAAAGGATATATCGGGGGTAAATTAGCCCATGTGAATATATGAAAAGAAGGAGATCTGTGCTAAAGAACATTTAATGCGAATTTATGTGTGGAAGTAAACTGAGTGCAAACCTGATAGTGTGCAAACTTTAAAACTGAAGAATGTTTAGGGCAGCTTCTTATTTTATTATATAACCGTCATTGAACAACTGACCCAATTTTTGGGCTCACGACTACTTATGTTCAACTCCGTTGCTTTAAACTCAATCTAGAAGAGAAGGAAAATCTTAGATCAAGTATTGAAAGACATTTGCCTTTGTGGAGGACTTTTTGATGGAACCAACTCGCATTTGCGTTACATAAGAGGAAGACTGCGAGAACCTCCAACTGTTATCCTGACGGCAAGTGGACTTTTTTTTTCTTTTCTTCTAGACGTGGACACGTACCTAGGTTTGCAAAACCCTTAACCGTATAGTCCACGTCTGGACGATAGTCTAGCTCGCACAAAACTCGGCACAAAAGTAAACCATTACAAAATTCATAACTGCACAAAAGATGATACAGATGACAATAAAGATGACAATAATGCGTACATTTATATAAAAAAAATAAAAATGACTGCAAGTAGACTCTAAACCATGATCTGTCGACCACTGAGGATATTTCACGTCAGCATTGTGGTCGGTGCAAGCCGGAGGCGGATTCGTATCGACCGGCCATCGCATGGATTCGAACCCGGTTTACCTCATTGAAAGGCAAAAGCTCTATCACCTGAGCCATCGCAGCTTTTTAGTGCAACTTGTACTAAATTGATATTTAAAGCAAATTGATAATTTGTACTCATAATTGATGTGTGGAATGGAAAAATATGTTTTTTAAGTCCTGGTTAAGTAAATTGCAATTCTGATGGGCAATATAATTTTTAAAAAAAAGTAATATGCTCTATCACTAGTTCCTATTAGGGAATTTCATACTTCGAAACGGGTGATTTTGAAGCACATACAGAAGCATTATTGCAAGGACGCCAAAAAGAGGTAGATAATGATACCGTTAGTTCGATTTTCAAGAAATTGTTTCCTCTTCCGTTAAAGAAAGGAAAATTTCCGATTCAAAATTGATTCGAAAAGACATTTGGAAATGCCTCGTTCTCCACTACTACATTTCAGAAAGAAAAAAAGAGCGAAATAATAAAAAAAAAACATAACTAAAAATAGCAAAAGAGAAGAAGAAGAACAGCTGCCGAAATGTTCTTTGTTGAATCGTTTGAGGATACTAATCGTGACTGAGCGTTTTTTAAGAAGGATTGATGGTTATTAGAAGTGAACTGAAAAGAGCTAAAAGGGGTGGGTGGAAGGAAAGAAATTTGTATTAAAATGTAGAGAAATGCATAATTTATTCATAAATCAGTCAGCTTCTTTGCATAATGCAATTTCCTATATTCTATGAGGGATATGAAAAGATTATTTGATGACAAATAGCTGAAATTACGCCAAATTGCAAAGAAATTCAGAGTTTCTTTAGTTCTTATTGATTTTTTTTCCTTCTTATTTGTTTGGATATAAATTGCTGAACTGTGAAAAGATTCATAACTAAATAGCCGATGTTGAAGCAGATTACACGTTGATATACATTTTATTTTTTAACCAAATATTTCAAAATTTGTTTTACCATTTAATACGCAAAAATGTGCTAAATTTTAAATTAGAAATTCAAAATAAAAAAATAAATAAAGTTTTTTTAATTTTCAGGTTTCAAAGTACTTGCATGAACCCATTATTTTATCCAACTAGCTGACTTAAAATGCTAAATGCAGCCAAAAATATGAGCTTGATATAGGAAATGAGAGGAAAAAAAACTTGGTAAAACTTGAATATATTGCAAATTTTGTGCTTCACCATGTCATACCATTTAATATGCAAAAGAAGAACAAAAGTAAAAACAAAAATTACAAATATTGTTGTTTTTAGCTTTGGAAGTAATTATACCAATCAGTTTTAGGAACTTAAAATGTTAAATATAACAACAAAAATACGAATATGACATAGGAATTGAAGGGAAAAAAACTTCGAAACGCTTTTTTGGCAAAACCTGTGTTTTTTAATTTTTATTTATTTTATTTTTTTAGAGGTAATCGCACTTACATGCAACTCTCTGATAAATAAAATGACATTGAAAACGTAAAGCAAAAAAGAAAAATTAAAAACATGTCCACAAAAATGTAACGTAAAACTAAAAAAATAATAAAATTGACAGTAAAATATTAGAGATGTCAGAAATGGAACAACATTGCCCTTCCTGGCGAGCAATTTGGCGATAATATAAGTGGCACTATACAATACAGTACACTAGAATTTAGGAATGTGCACGTATGTAGTTATATTCTACTCCAAAATTATTAAAAATGTAGCTTTTTTTAAATATATTAAATCAGACAATGCATAGGTATAGATAATAACAAAATACTTACACAATACATTTATAGTTATCTTGGATTTTAAAGAATAGGTTAAAGCTCGATGTATCGCTTCGCATGAATATGTAGCTCCATTATCATCCATGATAACATAAATGGTTATGGTACTCAAGGTCGTATGTATTTTAGCACCAGTTGTTTCTTCTCTGGGGTGATAAGATCCTGAATAATTAAAAAAAAAAACATATCAAACAATGCATAATTTTACTAATGTAAATTCTAAAATTAAATGACAAGTTTTAAATTTAAATTCAGAGAAGCAATACTTTTATAATTTTTATTTATCGTATACTGATGAAATTCCAAGGAAATATGGGTCTTCATGTTAGAAAACTAGACCATCTATTATATATAATTCTCTTACGTGGCTCCCAAATTTTGACCGTATTTCTTTTCTGCCGGTGGCAACGTTTGCTTTGTTTTGAAAACACCAAAGCATTCTGCCTTTTAATGATGTGTTTCTGATCCAATATATATAATTCTCTTACGTGGCTCCCAAATTTTGGCTGAAGTACTTTGTACAACTAAATAAGATTCTTTTCACAACAGTTAAATATTTACTTTATTTTCTTCATTCATAGAGAAAACAGTCGGCAAAGAATTCTGTTAGGTTAAAAAACATTTCGCTAAAAAAATAACGAATTCTAAAAGAAATAAAAATAAACAACTTAAAAAATAAAAATGCTGTTGCCAGCCATAGAATTTTTTGAAAGTTAACTTAGCAACATAAATCAAAATGACATAGAAGCGCAACTAGATCAAAATTATGATACCTGAGCGCTTGACGTAACAAATCCTTCAATTCTAAAAGTGTTGTATCGCCAAATGCCCAAATTAACAATTGTGTTCTTAAAGAAATTCTATAAAAAGTTTTAAATAAACAACCTACTTCTACAACTGCTTCTTGAAGAACTTGGCTCATTGATTAAAAATATTGTTTTAATTTTACAGTACTAACTTTACTTCTACTTTCATTATTGCTATGACCCTCTTTCATTACATTTTACAACTTCATGCTAAATTTGAGGACTTTAAGTTGTTTTGTGGTTGAATACTGACATTTAGAAATGTGTACATAAAAAAAATAATATTTAGAGGTTAAGAGTTGCCTCAGAAAAATTTGAATTGTTGACATTGAACTTAACAATGGAAACAATCGTTTTTGTGAAAAATTGAATTGTATTGTTGACATCAAAACTAAAAATATTGTGTTTCAACTTAACAATACTACCTTAATTTATACTTTAGAATTGCCTCGGAGAAATTTGAATTGTTAGCAATGACTTAAACAAAAAGTTTTATTTTAACTGACAAATACTATATTATAATTTTAACTTTTTCTATGACTATACTCATTTTCTTACTCTTTTCTTTGTTTTTTATACATTTTATTTTTTTGTGATAAAATAAAAAACTTATAGTTGTTCTGCTTCTGAACACTGATGAAAACACAAAATGATGGGCTTCATCAACAATCAAAAATATATACATTTATTTTACAAATTCCATATTATTAAGGTGGCGCCCTTCAGAGAATTAAAAATACAAAATTATCTTCATCAAAGCCGATGCTTTACATCCGGCGTTCAGTGGCAGACTACTATTTCATATTGTTTTACAACACATGGCTTTAGCCCTCTGGTGGGAAAGACTTTAAAACAAAACTTACAACAGTTACTTTTCTCAACAACTGAAATTTAGAATAGTGTGATTAAGAAAAATATGTGAACTGTTTGCAATTTCAAATTAATATTGAAATGCACAGGTTTAGAATTTTCTACAGTGAAAAGTTTTCGGAACTTCAGTGTTCAAAAAAGTATACAAAAGCTAGACGTTAAGAACGTATCCAATGAGCGAGTAAAGCGAGCATCGGATTGCGAAGCAATCCGAAATGAACTGCGATAGCAGTTCCGGGGGTTGGCGAGCACCAGCGAGCAGGGGGCGAAGCCTCCCAGTTTAATTTAAATTTTGTATTACAATCAAGAAAAAAATGCGCGTGTTTCTCTCTAAATAATATTACTTATATATATACTTTCACGAATAATTCTCTTTTATTTAAAGTTTTCCAAAACCAACTTTATTTAACTTACTAATAAGTCATTTGAAACAAAAATGCAAATTAATATATTCCATCATCTATAATAGATTCGCCCATCATGAATCTTAAAAAATTTAATTAGATTAAATAGTTACTTGAGTGCCTGAGAGCTAACTTTTTTATAAAATGGTTTTGCAAAGTTTCAGTGTTTGTGTTTTCAAATATATTAGTAAAAATTTACTTCTTTGACTGTTTTATGCCGTAATATAAAATTTAGTTTTGAATAGATTTCTTTTAACTGAAATGGAACAGATTGCATATAAATTGAGCAATTTTATGTTGACTTTTACTGAGTAATGAGATTAAAATTTCCTGCTGCTCGACGAAAATTTAATAGATTATTTCGTAATAGTTAAGTTTCAAAAAGTTTATTCGTACAGTAAAACTAAAAATTTTATATTTCTTACTAGAGTTATTAAAAGCATTAAAGACATCAAGTTTTTAATAAAAAAAGAGCATTATGCATTTATTTCAAATCTAATATACCTCAAAATGTAATAATGAATTAAATAAATAATATTTGAAGAAAAGTATGTGGTATTTATCAACAATCGATTGTTCTCCTGCATTTCTCATTAAAAAAATATTAATACAATTTTCTGCAACAAGAAATGACATAATTTTTCTATATACTGATAAGAAAAATTTTATTTACTGAAAATCGGAATCATCGGTGATTTAAATCGGTACTTTCAGCTAAAAGTAATGAAGTTGTGCATCGTTTTACGAGTTTATTCCGTTTAAATCGGTTCATTTATTTTATGGTGTTTATTGAATCATTTGCTAAATGGTTAGTATCCTTTCTTTATATCTGATTCCTGATAAAGAAACGAATTCTTTTAGCGTGAAAAAAATAGATCCATAAATAAATTGCACGTAGAAATAAAAATATCTTGGGAAAATCGTTTGCTAATGTATCTGTTACCCTCATAGGAAATAATATTCGAACTTAATTTACTTTATTCGTGCATTTAAAGGAGATTTCGAATTATTTCTAAGAATTCAAATATTATAAACTTTACAACATAACAACACGTACAGAGTACATATTTTAATTTTTATTAATTCATGTCTTTTTATAACTTGATGTACGGTTTCTTCATATATGACAAAAAATATACACTAAGGAATTACCCTCATGTTTATCACAAAAGATTATTAGATTTTAATATTTTGCTTAGACGAATTTAAAAATTAATTAAAATGAAATCATTATTTAAATTACGCTTTAGAATTTTCGAGAATTTCCAATCTAATAGATGTTTTTAAGCTTCATGATGTTATATCAGGTTTTCCCAATTAACTTTGCTTAGTTTAATATTTTATATATATATATA
>NC_092208.1:66418504-66444361 GCF_043381705.1 Parasteatoda tepidariorum
ATCTCGAGTAAACTCGTGTATATATATATATATATATATATATATATATATATAAAGTTAAAATTATTCACTTAACATGAACATACTTAAAGAAATTCTGTTTGCTTGCTTTGTGCCTCTACTACCCACGTCCAAATATTACTATCTGTTAGTATTATAAACAATTGAACAGAACAGAAATGAACAGAAGTGATTTTTCGAAGTAATCATTTTTTAAAATAACATTTATATTCTTATAACATTATATTGTTCAAACAAATTTGATGAGTTTACAACCATACTTTAATATTTTCGCCAATCATAGCAGTACTGGAAAATAACTTTAAGTTAGGGATACAAAAATATTTAAGGAAAAACAATACCTTTACGACTTTTGTTAATTTTATGCTGATGACAACCAAAACAATGTTGAAATGAATGAGAAAAAACTGGATCTACTCAGCTTTAAATGGTAAGTTTAGTTGTAAAATTTTAGCAAGCAGCATTACTAAAAAATTTTACCTTTTCACGCACATGCGTTCCTAATTTTAATTGGCTCTTTTGTGCGTTACTAACAGCAAGTGTTCTGTGATTGGCTATTTGTTATCATTTCACTCTCTTCTTATATTATACTGGAGGGCTCCACCCCTGCTCACTACCGCTCGCCAACCCCCGATAATTGCTACGCAATTACATTTTCGTTCGCTTCGCGAATAAACTTAAAGTCGTTTTCCTGGAGATTAGCTGGTAATTTTTCTGCACCAACATCACATAGAGAGAATATGATAGGATTATAAAATGTCAGAGGAACTTATTTTCAACATTATAAACTTATATAAAGCCATTTCAATACAAACAATATTATAAACATATATAAAGAGAGGAAGCAATATTATTTAACACATTACTATAGGGCATTAGCTGAAGATTTATCTCCGTATCCGAAGCACGCGTGGTAGAGCCTAACTCAAATCATTGTTGATCTAAAAGGATGCCGGACGCTCCCTATATGGTGCTTTATCTCCCCCCCCCCAGTAATTTAAATTTTAAACTAAAAACAATTAAAACCTTACGAAAAAAAAGCTTTACAAAAATTACAAACAAATTAAAACATGTAATATTAATAAGTTGATTCTAAGTAATATTTCAAAAGCTAATACCATTGCAAGTAATTGCTCAATTAACTTCAATACTGTCAACTGACAAAATATTTTAGTTTCAATCAGAAGTATTCGTAAGTATACCAAGGTATTCGTTTTCATTTAAATGTCTTGACTTTTCAACGTTTCTTCGCCACGCATTCCGCCGTCGCGTATGGATAGCACTACGATTATTTTCCAGTTAATTTTATGCAGCTAAATCATGTTCAGCTCTATGCCACTGTTGATATCATCTAAGATATTCATGGCGATCCATTTTTTATAAAAGATATAAGTATTTTAAAGTAAATTCTGTTCAATATACTTTGATAATTCGGAATGTAAATAGTTTTTTGAGAGAGTGATGATTCGTGCTTCTAATAACTCTACTCGATTTATCAGAGCTATTAAAATATATTGGAATTCTAAAATAAATAACTGCGTTCTATCAAAACAAACATTTTATTATAAAACTTTAGAACAACTATTTTTTTACATTCCACTCAAAATTATTAATAAACAATGGATAATATTGCGTTAATGACACTTTTATCTAATGACGTGATAAGCAATCGTTAGCATAAAGTTAAGTTCATAATAATCATATGGGTCATTCTCACGAAAACTGTCATTTTTCAGTTCATAAAATCCCGAAAAAGTAAAGTGAATAAAAAGCTCTGAAACTTTTTATATTAATAGAAATATGTAATGGCATTATAAAGAAAGTATATATCCTATAAATTATACTTAATATTTAAATTAATTAATTTTTTAAATAATTAATTTATAATTAATTAATTTATAATAATTAATAATTAATTAATTAATTTAATAAATAAATTAATTAATTTAATAAATTAATTTATTAATTTTTTAATTTATTTTTCAAATTAATTAATAAGTAAATTAATTATTTTCACTATTTAAAAAGTGAGGGAATGACACTAATAGTGAGGGAATGATATTTTATTTTAATACATGTTTTTATCTAAGTTACATCTACCTAAAGTTTGAAAATGATAACATACTAAGTATATCTAATATTTATTATAATTTAGTCTTATATATTTAATAGTTTTTACAGGTTTGGGAAATAAAATTGGCTGGCACGATTGAACAAAAAAAAATTTAATAATATACTCATCTTGAATCATTCCCTCACTTCAGCGTCATTCCCTCACTTTATACACTAGTGAGGGAATGACGAATTCAATAAAATTTAAAAATAACAGTTAGGCCTAATTAATTTCTGAAGTCAATCACATACAATTATATTCATACAAGAAAGCAACATATAATTATCCACTTTCTCGATGAAGTTGTATTTTATTTTACTCTAAAAAATGACATGAGGGAATGACAAATGTAAAAAATTTTACCTGGTTTGATTCATTCAAATTTATTCCACAGCAAAGCTTCTTTAAGTTGAAGATGGAAACATACTGCAATTTTGTTCTATGATGCCAGTTGTTAACTTCTGAAGTTTTTATTAAAATATTTTTATTCTAAGAAGATTGCAGGTGATAAGAACATTGTTGTGAGGGAATGACGCGAAACACTGGGGACAAAGTTTAAAATAGTGCTGTGTTAATATTTTTATCAGAAATTAAATTTAAAATTGATTTTCTGAATTCTATATTTCAGTATTCTGAAATAAAAAACACGAATTTGTAAAAAAAAAAATTTTATTTCAGAAACAATTTTTTTCTTTTTTTAAATCAGCAGTGGGGACAAGTGAGGGAATGACATATTGGTATATTTTAATTACCTAAAATAAATAAAAAATAAAAATTGATAATTTTATTTTTATTCTTTTGTTAGCTTGCATTCTGAAGGACACTTTCCCTGAATTTTTTTTTCGTAAGCTGTAAAACAAACATAAAATATACTGGGGACATGAAAATGACTGTTTTTGTGAGAATGACCCATATATCGTATAATCGTTTGCATAAATAATCGTTCGGTCTTTTTTATAGCTTAACGTAACAAGTGTGAGATTTTTTCTAATTTTTTTTTTTTATTTTTTATTTTTTTGGAATGGCGATGTTATAATTTTGCTGTTGAGTTAATAAATCTTCCTTTTTATTAACGTAGTAGTAGAGTTTTCTTAATTATTTGATTCGAAGTCCTCTGAGTTTTATTTGAGGTCAGCTTGTATTTTGTATCTTTTGACAGCATTATTAAAAATTATTACCTTTTGACATACATGCGTTCTCAATTTTGATTGGCTGTTTTGTGCGTCACTAACCAGAAATCTTCTGTGTTTGGCTATGTGTTATCAAAAGTTAATGATGATACTTCAACTACCATTATAATATTAGTAATGACGATCAGCGTATGTATATATATAAAAAACTATTGGGCAACTTTATAAGATGCAAACTATATTTTTATTGTTATTTTTATAAAGGTATTATGTAGTAACGTATAAAACTATAAAATTAACTTAACCTTATAAATTATTATATATTACACATATTAAAATTAAACTTAAAATTTTTTAAGCAAAAGTGATATTTGAAATAAAGTAGTTTGCAGGATATAAGTGTTCTATTTTGGCCATTAAATATGTATTTTAATTAAACAAATATGTTATGTTTATTGAATATATTTAGTGAAGAAATTATTATTTTTTTATTTTTTTAAATTTTTTTTATATTAAACTTAATTTCATAATGTTGAAAAAGATTTTATTTCCTTAATAGATTCTATTGATCAAAATTTCATAGAATTTACTATCTATACTATTCACTGTTTCGATCTAAACTTATACTCATCTTTCAGATCTACAAAATCCCCTCTGTGAGTGAAAATTATATTAAGGAAATTGATACAAATATGTCTGGGGTTTTTCTTATAAGAAATAGAAAATTCTTCAACATTTTTGAACGACAGAAAATATATACTTTCTTTATGCTTTCGTTAATTTTATGAAGATTTCGATTTTGTTCATGCTGTTATCAAAATTATGTATTTCAAACTTTTTTAGGTATTTATTATTCTTAAAAATACCCTGTTATGTTTTAATAAATTTTAAGATGCATATTAAACAAATAATATTTCAGGATTTTTCAATGCAATTATAAACTACACCCTTTCAAAATTTACTTTGTAAAATATCCAGCTTTTATCATTAAATAAACTCTTAGACTCCTAAAACAGTTTAAAATGTATCTATTGTCTCATAACCATTTTGCTTAACGTTCCGCTCGGAGCAATGCTAAATCGTTTCCAACCCCAATTGTAACATTAAGCAAACACTTCACACTCCTCAAGGAAAACCATGGAGCAGAACTCTCAATTGTTAACTACTTCGCTCTTCTACATACCTCCTTGCAACAGAACCCCGTTTCGATACCACTTCAATTTTGCAGCTGGTTTACTGTGCCTGGCTATGCAAGTGAGTGCTATTCTTTCGGCTTCTCGAACTTCCAGAGTACTTCCGTTCACGTGGTTTTGGATCTCGAGTGACTTGGGAGGGACTAGAAAGAGAAAAAGGAGTGCTTTTGTTAAGATTATTATTCTAAAGGAAATTTCTGGAAAGTTTTAGAAGAATTTCGCCCTGCTTTAGTTTGTTTCATTGGAATTAGCGTTTAATGAAGGGTGAAATACTCATTCATGAACTATAATTAACTGGCGTAGCATATCTGAAGTAAATATAAACTTTAATTAAATAAATTAAGCAGTTTATAATTTGTTAGTAAAATAATGCGAATTAGGATTTAAAGGTTAATGGAGCATGGAAGATTAGTTACGTAGAGCTCTAGGAAATTTTTTTTCAAAAATGTAAAAAGTTGAATGTTTTGCATGTCCTCTGACGGGAGAATTCCATTTTTAAGTAAAGTTAACTATAAATTAATATTTAGTATTTACTACGATTTTTAAAGAGTAAAAAAATAGGTTAATTTTTAACATACTTAAAGAAAAATCAGTCTTTCATTTTGTTTACATTTTATATAATACAATTATTTTAGTAAAACAAATTTTGGTCGTAACCATGTATTACAATAATAAGCTTATTTTAGTAGCAATAATGTATTATTTTAATACGCTTATTTTAATACTAAAATGGCTTAAATTTAGTAGCCTTTTTAGAAGCAAAGGTAACACGCTAAATTTGACAGATCTGCTTTTAACAATTAAAGTTCGTGAATTAAAAATAAAGTATAATAAGGTATTCTGTTACGAAAATTGCAAAATATTTGCATTTTTATAATATTTTAAGTTTTATTAAATGCAGAAAACTTCTGATATACAAGGAAGGAAATAATTTCTATTTAGCGTATTAAAATCATACGCTTATTTTAGTACTTATAATACATTTATTTAAGTAGTTTATTTATCTTAGCAGTAATATAAATTAAAATGTAATAAACACAGAATATAAGGCCAGATCTACTTTTCTTTTTTTTTTAAACGTCTTCGTAAAAAATGTTTAGCAAGGTATTGTAGTAAATTGCAATATTTATAGAATTTAATAGAATTTCAAATTTTATTAAATACAGAAAATTTCTTATATATACAAAAATAATTAATATTCATTTTGTTGTATCCATTTATTTTGTAATATCCATTAGTGGTTGCAATTTTTTTAAAAAAATAAGTAAACTAATGTTTAACATTATTTTCAGAAAAAAGTATCTTGGAATTGTTGCCTTTCCCATGATGCATTTATTTTAATAGTAATGACCATATTTCAGAAGTAATAATGCTTTGCTATAATACTCTTATTTCAGTCTCAATAATGTTTTAGTTTAAAAAGCTTAATTTCGAATTGTGAATGTTTCTAATTTTATTCTGTAGTTGTTAAGTTTATTTCTGTAGTGTTTTTAAGTTTATTTCTGTAGTAATGCAAACTTAAATGTAAAAAACTCTAGTTTTTTCTTTTAAAAAAAAGTTTATTAAAAAATATTTAGCATAGTATTGAAATAAATTTCAATATTTTTAGAATTTTTTAGAATTTTAAATTTTATTGAATACAGAGAACTTCATATATATACAGAAAGAAATAATATCTATTTTATTGTATCCATTTACATTGTAATATCCATTAGTTGTTGTGATTATTTTTAAGAAAATTAGTATAAAAATAAATTAATGTTTAACATTATTTATGAATCAATGTTTAGCTTTTGTTACATTTTCCACAGTGCATTTATTTTAGCACTAATGAGTATATTTTAATAGCAATGATGTATTACTTTAAAACTCTTCCTTTAGTATTAATGTCTTTAATTCCGTAGTTTATTCATTTTAGTAAAAATACAAACTTAAATAAACACAAAATGTAATGACATATCTAGTTTCAAGATGTAGAACTTGGTGATTAAAAATGTATAACAAAGTATTCTCATAAGTGAATTGCAACATTTTTGCAATTTTCTAAAACCATAAATTTTATTGAATGCAGAAAACTTTTGATATATATAGAGGAAAATAATATCCACTTAGTTGTTACATCTTCTTATTTCAAATTTCGGAAAAGTAGAAAGTCCGTATCATGTATGCATCATGCACTCTGATAGTAATAGCATTGAATTTAAAATTATTGGTATTTATCGTGATTACAACTCACTTCTCTAATTTTTGGAAAATTGGGCTTTAAGGATGAATATTAAACAGAAAAAAAAGTAAATATTTCTTTTTACTTTAACCATTATGAAAAAAAAATCGATAATAGTCATAAAAAATAAAATTCATACCTATAATTCACAAAAAAAGGAAACAATTGTCCTGAAATATTTTTAGCTTGTTATTGTCAATGTTTGTAACACTTAGATTGTCAATTGTTACACATATCTCTTAAATCAAGGAGAAATTTTTTAAACTAGCAAAAAATGCTTGCTTTATTTACAAAATCATGAATTACAAAGCTACAATATAAACCACAAACCTTTGTTACTTAAATACACTATCAAATTATCAGATATTTCAAGTTATTATTTAAAAGTACACAAGTGAAATTGTATTTTAAAAAAGATAAAAATTGTAAACATCATTAATAAAATAGTTTTCTGTTTTTATAAAAAAATTAAATCAAGCATGCTTTCTTTTCAAACTATCTTATTATCCGTTACTTTTGCAGTTTGAAATCTAAAACAAAAATAAGGTTTGAAATGAAACAAAAAATTAAGTACAAGAGACCTATGCTTTCTTAGATTTATGTATTGTTCACTTATGCATGCAATTGTTTAAGAGAAATATTAATTCTTTTTATACGCTTATTGGAATGATTTATATCTCCCCTTTATGCTTTATTTAACTTTATGCTTTACTATTTAAATACGTTTTAGTATTTAGTATTTAGTATTTAGTATATAATATATTTTATTCATTTACTATATACTTTATATTATATTTTATCAGTTAATGTCCATAAATGTTGATTCTTAGGAAAAAAAGGATTTCAAGGTTTGAGAGTTTTCAGGAGCAAATATTCAATTGAAATCGTTAAAAAATCATGTACATAAATGTCACAAACCTCTATTTACATCTATTAAAAATTAGAAAACAAAATTTATCATATTTGATATTGAAAAAAAGAGGAAAATTTGGTTGGACAGGAACTGTTTTTTCCTCAAAATTCCTCTCCAATCAATATTTATTCATTTTCCGTCGTCCTTTTCACTATACTTCTTCTTGTTCCTCTTGTCTACGCGTAGACAGGAACTGTTCTCTTCTAAAAGTGAACATTAGCTATGTGTAGTAACTATCGGGCAAAACCAATTTTTTTCGTTATTCATGTAAGAAAACTTAGTAATTCTTGTGCACTAAGTGGAAAAAATTGCGATTCAATCGTCATTTTTTTAAAAAATTAAGCATAAATCATTCATCCCCTTGATTTACAATAATTTTTTTAAAATTAAATTTCCCAAAATGCGCAAGAAAACACTATTCAAAATTCAGACGCAATTATTTCTAACCAAAAGTGGAATGATCCCGGGAAAATCAATCTTTGAACAATCTCGCACAGAAAAATGAAATCTTTTAGTAAAGTAAAATATAAATTGATATTTTGATATTTTAACTTTTTTTTAAAAAAGTAGTAAAAAATAAATTAGGGTTTTTCATTATTTACGAAATATCAGTTTTTTTTTGTTGCATTTTTCATAATGCTTAAAATAATTACCACAATTATTTCTAGCCAAAAAGTTTTTAAATTCTTCCAATAAATTATGACATTAATACTACTTCTCAATAACTACATTTCAAACTTTATGAAAATGATACCAAACTCCATTTTGATAAAAAATACGATTAAATATACATTGTAAAGTTACAATGACTTAAGACTATTTTTAAACTTTGCATAAATTTTCTTGATTAGCATCGTTGAAAAGGAAAATGGAGAAGTTGCTGGATTAGTATCATTTATCGACGATGTGCTGATTAGTTCCTCACTAAACGTGGAAGATGTGTCAGAGCGACCCTCGAAGACGTCATTAAGAAAGCGAGATCAAATCATGTAGCCCAATCTAAGCGTCATGGTGATAGCTGCTATTAATCAGTCACCTAATGCGTGTGTCATCAGATTTCTGTGAGCATCAGAGGGTGATTCTTAGAACAAAATTAGACTAAAATTTTCAAGAATTTGATGACCTGGTTTTATGTTTCTTTTAATAGATGGCTATTTTATTGAAGTAGGATGTGTAATGAATGAAGAGGTAATTAAAGAAATTGTATTAATCGAATTAAAAATTTTTATTGAATGGCATTAAGTGAAACTTTGATTTTTAATTTAAATTAAAGTTTGTTTCTGGTTTTCAAGCAATTTTCAAATTTTAATTTAGTTTAAATAACTCAACATAACTTTTCAATTCAACTTAAATTTTAATTTGAAACTTTTCAATTTGAAATTTGATTTCAATTGCTTATTTTGTTGAAAAGGAGGTATAATGGATGAAGAGGTAATTAAAGAAATTGTATTAATCAAATTGAAAGTTTTATTGAATGTTATTAAATGAAACTTAATTTTTAATTCAAATTTAAGTCAGTTTCCAGTTTTCAAGTAATTTTCAAATCTTAATTTAGTTTAAATAACTCAACAAAAATTTTTCATTCAATTTAAAATTTTAGTTTAAAATTAAATTTTAGCTATTATTTAAATTCGGATTTGTAAGTGAAATAAATTTAACTATTTCCAAGTTCAGTTTCAATTCTGGTCAATTATATGAAGTCGATTAATTTTAAATTGAATATCTGATTTAAAATCAAGTTCAATTAAATTTTACTTCTTAATCCTTTTTTCTTTTCAGTGTAAATTATATTTATTTTATTTTTTTAATACTGAATTTTCAATGCGTAATGCTTATATTTTCCAAATTCTTTATGCTTTATTTATGAATATTGCGTTTCAAATTAATATTTATACGATGAAATGCATTTAATGTTAAAAATAATTTTAATTTTTTCCTGATTTTTTGATTTTTATGCGCTGGTTTTATGTTTTTTTTTTAATAATTGGCTATTTTAGTGAAATATAAATTACAATGAATGATATAATTTATGAAAGACTTAATTCATGAAATTGTATTCATCAAATAGAAAATTTCATGGAAATTTTTTTAATGAAACTTTAACTCTGAATTCAAATTTTAAGATAATTTTTGTTTTAATACCATTTTTAAATTTCAATATAATTTGAATTTTAAACTCAACTGTAATTTTCATTACGTTTTAAATTTTTCATTAAAAATTTTAAGCATAAATTAGATTTCAGTTTTATTTAAATTTGAATTAAATCAAATTCATTCAATGATTTCTAAATTCCTTTGCAAATTTCAATTCGAGTCAATTTTAATTTCAATTTCCGTTATAGAACCACTGTTCAATTTAGTTTTTGTTCTAAATCTCATTATCTTATTTGATTAAATTATTTTTATTTTTTATTACCGAATTTTTACGACGCAATGTTTATATTTTCCAAATTTTGCATGCTTTAATTATCAATATTGAGAATTAAGAGTTTCAAATTATAATTAATACGAAAAGAAGACTGTTGAAAATAATTTTAATTTTCATTAATTTTTACAAAAGACATTCTAATAACAGAATAAATTTTACGAAACGGATATACACATAATGTACATTGTAATTTAATTTAAAAATCATAATTTAATTATTGACTTAAACCATCATTAATACAAAATATAAAAAACGCTTAATTATTTGAAGTAAATCATATTTTTGGGAAAAAATTATAGGATTCAATTTATTACTCAAATATTATCTGTTCCTTACTATTTTAAGAATAAATAATTATATCGCTTTCAAAATTTATTTTTTGAAACTGAAAGTAAAATCATGTGAATAGCAAATTTTATTTAATTTTTAATAATTATTTTCGTTAAAAGATTTATAAAAATCAAGTCAATATTAGTTTAGCTGATTCAAAATCTGGATACATGTACATTTTATTCATTTTTAATAATGATTTTCATAAACGTCAAATTGTAATTATCTTATGAAAATTTAACTATCGTTTACATGAAAATTTTTGAAAACGTATGAATGTGAATTTTTTCACAAATAAATTCTACTTTGCATTTCAAAAGCATAATAAAACTCCAATTTATAAGCTCCATACAGATTAAAAATTAACTGCTGATTTGAAAATTCAAAGCTACTAAATTAAAAACCTTGCAGCAATTTTAGCAAAAGCAATTCTTATCAATTTTAATTTTTTTCTAATTCATCATTTTCATTAAATAAACATTGCTGTCTAATATATATTTAGGAAAAACTCCATTTTTAAGCAAATAACTTAAAGTTATTAAGTATCTTTTTTTTCAATCAGCTATAAAACTCTAACTATTATACTATTTTAATGGCATGATAAGCAAAAATTTGCAGATTTCCTGATTCCATTTAAAGTAAATTTAAACTCAATACTTGAGATTATCTTTGCAACGAAGAACAATATTTCTAACAATTATTTCGAAAATTGAAACTCAATAACAAACATGTTCTTTTTCATTCCGTGCTATGCCAGAGATGCCCTACTGCTTCCTTTTCATTTTCCACATTCCCGCAATTTTTGACACCAAATTTTCACAAAAATGTTCCACTGAAATCAGGAACTGAACAGATTCAGTCACTGAGAGAAAAGCATTAAGATTTTTTTGACCTCAACGGAAGGGTTGATCAATTGAACATTCAAATTGATTTGAGAAAAGATGAAACGAACTATAGAAGGCATATAAAATATTCACAATATTATAGCTTGAAGAAATTATGTGTAGAAACACTTGAAAAATTTACATGAAATCGAAAATAAATAACAACTTTGTTTGAAGATAAAAGTTACTCAAATTTTGATACACTGTTAGAAATTTCCCCTTGAAAAAGTGGCTAAATAACAATCTATTTAATTGTTATTTTACCATACTTAAACAAAACAGTCAAATAACCATAAATAAGATGGTAATCAAACTATTAGCAGTGAGGAAAATCGTTAATTAACTATTTTTTTTATACTTTAAACGGTTAAATAACCAGAATTTTATGGCACTGCCGAATCCCACTTAATGAAGCAACTTCTTGCAATTGCGTACATATTATAGCCGAAAGGGCTGATCTGTCAATCTCATAACCAAATGAACGAGGGTTCGAGTTTCAGCGTTGACATCTCCTTTACACACATGAAGAGTTTTCAATGTCTAGCACTCTTCAAAGTCCATTATCTAATGAGAAGCCTAGCTCCTATGTCCAGCTAAATTCTTTCTTTTTTTACAGTTTTGAAACCACGGTAGCTGTAAATGGTTAAAAAAAAGTATAGTTTTGCATTCATGGTTTTATAACCATACAAGCTGTAAAGCGGTTTTAAAACGGTAAAAGGGACAAATATTTTTTACCGTAAACTTTACGGTTAATCGGATGGACAGACTGCTGCCAGATATTTTACCATAATTTTAGAATGAAAATTCTAACAGTGTAGTGATATAGAATTACTTCTCCTACATTGTGTTTTTCTTAATTAATAAATTTTATTGAAAAAAGAAATAAGAATAATATGATAAATTCGATTTAAACGTAACCCTTGATAAAGTCTAAGGATTAAATTTCTTTGATAGCTTTTGAATCCAAATCAATGAGAACCCAAATCCGTTTATTTACCCCGTTTAAAATGATTCCAAACTTGAGATTAGCTTTGCAATGAAACTAACAGAACGCGTTAATAACAATGATTTCGAGATTCGAAACGCATTAACAACCATTCATTGTGTGTGTTATGTCACCAGTTCTCAAAATCATTCTCGAGATTGCTTCCTTTTCATTTTCCGCTATAGCGGAACTTTTGACACTACATTTCCACAATACTGGTACACATTGAAGTCAAGTATTGAATAGATTCGGCCATCGGGACGGAAAACTTTAAGATTTCCCCGACCACAATGAAATGGTTGATCGAGTGACTGATCAAATCCATTTGAGCAAAAGTGAAATGCCCTGTGGGAGGGATGTAGCGGGAGGAATCGATGAGTTGGGGCCGATCTCTTGATGTTTCCTTATTTGGCATTCGGGTGGGAAAACTGGTCGAACGATCCCCTAAAGAAGTGTTTGAATCAATAATGAGGAAGTGAATAATTGAGATGGACTTTGTGATGATTCCAGTATGTTGTGGACTCTGTATTGCTTCAATTGCTCACAAAATTAAATCAGAGGATTATAACGTCCAAACAATATTTTATTCAATATATTTCGGAGAATAGAATTGTCCGAAAGAATTAAACTGAATAAAATATCTGCTTCGTATTGAAGCGAATTGTTTGGAAAAATTATATTATTAATTTTACCAATATAATATTTGATGAACAAATGCACATCTTATACACTCTTATACAAACACAGAAGAATATTTAAGCAAATGGTATTTACTTACTAAAATTAAATTTATAGTTTTATTAAAAACAAGCCAGTATTATCATTAATGAGTTTAAGAAATCTGTAGTTCCCCCCTTTTCTAGATTAAATATATTATTTTAGAACATGGAGGCAGCGTTGAAAACCCAATCCATTTCTGAGTGTATGACTATCAGTGCTCAACTCCATAGCCTTGTAATTGAGAACCGAATCCAGAAGACGAGTTTACTCTTAGATTAAACATTGGGATAAACTAGCCGTCAAAGAGGATTTTTTAATGGCACTAAAACACATTTGCGTTACACAGAGAAGCTAGCCACGAAACCCTTCCTCGGTTAGCCCGACGGTTAGGAGATTCTAACCCATGTTTCGTCTACCACTGAGGATATTTTACGTCAGCACTGTGGTCGGTGTGAGCCAAATACAGAATTCGCATTGATCAGCCATCGCTGGAATTCGAACCTGGTTCACCTCATTCGGGTCGGATGCTCTATCCCCTGGGCCACCATAGCTCCTAGATTCAATACGCTAAAATCAACAAAACATTTACAAATTTAACCATAAATACTAAAAATTTAAGTAAAATAAATGATGAACTTGAGGCGATATAATGATGAGCCACATTTCCATGCTTCACGATTTAGCGTATAGGAGAAAACGTCATTATGTCTATTTTGGGTAGTAAAATATTTCTTCATATTGCGTTGTTATCTAGTAAAAATTCTAAAAACTGGTATAAAAATATTTTGAAAGGTGGCTGGATGTAAAAATATCAAAGCAGGTTATTATTAGTTAATATTTTGCTCCATGACTTATGACTACAAATTATCTAAGTCATATGTTGCTGAAAATATAAAATTTAAATCCTCTGAGAAGCGTTTTAACATTTCTTAAAAATCGTTATTTCCCACAAAAACACTAAACATTTTATAAATGAAATATATAACTATTAAAAGTTTTAGTAACTGTGTTTTGTTAAAACTTGATCGTAACGACATGAACAATTAACCGGATCTGTAAAGTAGCAATTAAATGGATCTATAAAGTAGCAATTAACTGTATCTGTAATGTAACAATTAGCTGGATCTATAAAGTAACAATTAACTGTATCTATAATGTAACAATTAACTGGATCTATAAAGTAACAATTAACTGGAACTAAAAAATAACACTTAATTGGATCTAAATAATGAACTGTCAACTGGATTTCTAAAGTAGCAATTAACACGATCTATAAAGTAATCAAGAATCACACTTAAAAATAACATAATAGGGATCGAGGAAAAAGAAAAAAGATTTAAATGGGGAGAAATTTCAATCGTTAAAGGACTTGCAGATAAACCCTTTGAGTAACATTTCTTTGAACTGCAGAGTGGCCTGCGTGGTAATTTTTAATACAAATTTAAAACAAATTTAATATTTTATTCCATCGTATTATTTTCTCTCTCGTTGAACTGTCCTTCTTTTTTTCTGCGCAACTCCGCAATATCAACTTCCCGTGTATTTTAATTTTTGTACAGAAAAATAGAATGTCATGAATGTGTCATGCATCGTAAAGTAGAACAATTAAGAAAATTATATATATATATATATATATGATGAAGATAAAACAAAGAAAAATTATAGACACATGAAAAAAAGGGGGGGGGGGAATAATAAGTCAAAAAATAACAAACAACAGTTTTTAAAAAAAAGGATGAAACTTTAGTTATAAAAAAAAGGTATAATCTTTTCCTCTGCCCACACGATTATATCCGCAAAACAGTTTTTTGCGGATATAATCGTGTGGGCTGAGGAAAAGATTATGTCTTTTTTCTCCGGATTTTTAACTAAAATTTCATATTTTTTTTTAAACTGTTGTTTGCTATTTATTTACTTATTATTCCCCCCCCCTTTTTTTTCATATGTCTATAATTTTTCTTTGTTTTATCTTCATTTTGAATTTATCTAATGAGTACTGTTTACTTGCAGCTTAAGTGCAATAAATGAAACTTATTGTTTTTCTTAACTTTTTTCTTTTTTTCTTGTATTTATATTTNAAGGAAATATATATATGCGTCTTTTCTTCATTTTCAAAAAAAAACTATTTTCTATTTAAACTATGTTAATACAACTGAAACTTAATGTAAAAGATAAACAATGTTTTTGTCTCACAAATTTAATCTTATAATTGGGACACATAATCTGCATGGTACTTAATCTCGCCATAAACTTATGTGATGTATAAATAACAAAGCTAGATCTGGTACAGACTCGTAAATTAATTTACCTAATCAACTTGTATAAAAAAAAACTTTTTTCCAGAAAAGAGCGCTTCAAAAGAAGAAAACACTTTTGCATAGTCTCTTTAAATGACATAGTAAAAATAAATCCCCCGTTTAGTATTTACAAATTCCTTTAATTTCAGGTTAATTTAAAAACAATTATTTTTCTTTTTCTTATTTCTCCTTTTTTTTCCCCAAAAATGTTCCTCACGTTTCAAATAACAAAGTTTCTAAAGAATCTGGTCGACACTAAACCAATTACTGATTAAGTTGGGTATTTTTTTTCTCTGGTAAGGAATAAAAGTCTGTTTATTTTAAGTAAAAAATAAGAAATAAAAAATACTTATATTTCGAAATATTTTTCTCATAGTTATAGATAAATACTGCTTATAATATGAATAAATTATTATCAACCGTCTTTTTAGTTTTGATGTTGTTTATAAAGGGAAAATTAGTTATTTTTTAATCTCTTGAAAACAGATTTTAATCGAAAATTATAATTTTTTGATAATTGTTTTATTCTATTGAGTTACGAAACTGAAATTATACATAATTAGAAATATTAATAAAAATAAAATATAATTTTTTAAGCATGCAAACATTAGTTTACATATGCATTCATTATTCATATATATTGCAATATATATTTATTTATGATAAACAATCAACGTTATGAATCGAAAAATGAATGACTTTTGAATGAAAGACTTTAAATAATTATTTAGTTCGCCACGAAATAGACATTTATTTTGATAACTTGTAATCTAGTGTTTAAAATCAAAGGTTTTCTACTAATCAGTTTAAGATCTAGCTTAAAAAATTTCAACTTTAGTTTTTTAATAACTTATTTCACCTTTAAGTTATTAAATAATTATTTTTCCGTAAGTAATTTTATTTTTATTTTTCACACCAGTGTTTTTTTTAATGAATTCAGTAATTTCATTTTTTTCCTGCTATTCCAGCTATAGTAATGGATATAGAGTATACATATTTCCAGCTGGAGATGTTATGTTATATGTTATGATAGATATTATGTCTTAAAGGGTGTGTAATTTGCCTAATGAATGGCTAGATGTCTACATTTGTTTAAAATTACTTTATCTTTCTTTTTATATAATCTCAATTAGAAAACCCTAATAACTTGGAAATGATATGAAATGTATTACATATCATGTTTTTTTCTTGTTTTTTACTATATTTATTTCTAGCTTTTACTTTCATAAGTTCTAATACAATTTTTTCGGCAGAATAGTAATGCTTATCAACGTGCCTAAACTACCTTTATTTAACTTACAATTTCAATACAAGTTTTGGCTATTAGTTGCAATTAAAACAATTCGAACATTTTTGTCGAAATAAGTAAACGCAAATCCTGGTTTAAAAAGTTTTAATTACGTAATGATGATTCAAAGTTGAATATTTTGTACTTGAAAAACTAAACTTACAAAATGCAATTAATGTTAAAACTGTTATTTCAGGTAGGAAAAAACTAAGGTGATAAAATCATTAGTTATTAACATAATTAACTGAAATTATTTTGCTTCATTAGAATCTTTTATGCGACAGTATTGCGATTTTTGTGCCGCGTGGAAATGTGAAGGTTTAACTGAAAATAGTTTCTGAAAAAAAATCATTAGTATATCGTATTAAACAAAGCAGGGCAATTTAGTGCTTTCCGCTTGGCAATGTTTATTGAATATTGTTGTGCTTGTTTGTTGTATCGGATACACAATTAATTTTCGAAATAAAAAATGTACCAAAAAAATCTACTTCTTAAAAGTGTTAAATTATAATTTATCTTTTCATTTTAAAATATTTACTGATGTTTTGTTACTGACTGAATTAGTTTTCAAAAAACATAGAGCATAATTACTTAAATATACTTGGAAGCGTTAAATTACGCAATAACTTTGAATATTTTTTAGTTTACAATGATCAGGGTTGCTTTATGTACAGTGGTAATTTCGAAAAAGCTCGTCATTAAAATGAATTACTTAAAAAGCTAATTGAATGAAGATGATAATCGAAGTAATTCAGCATTAAATGAATTGCGTCGTTCATCGTTAAAATGACCTACAAAACTTTTTAATTGCGCTTTGTTTTACAATTTTTTTTGATATTATGTTACGCACACATTAATGAATTTCAATCAAATTCTCTTAGTTTAAATCAATTTCTTTCAAGAAAACATAAATTTCTAAAAATTTTACCATAGTGATCAACCATAGTTCAAGAATTAAAGAATTTACAAACCTATTCTTGTATTTTGCAAACCTAGTACATGTTTATGAATTATCACATTTTTTGGTGATTATAAATCAGTTTTTTACAAAAATTAAATTCATTACTTATTTCTGTTCTTAATTTTTCTTTTTATTCATTTGAGAGAAAAAAAAACATTAATTATTTAAATTTGAATATAAATTCATTTTTCGTCAATTTAATTCAATATACCAAAAAAAGCTTGCTGACAATAAATATGGGCAATCAATCACGCAGAATTTCTTTGTCCAGGGTCTTACCGGATATATATTGAACAAATATAAGGAAGATGTCCCCTTAAGCTTTATGTGGAGGATTAATAGGTTCGGGACAGGGTGGACATGAGTCACTCCTTACCAAATAAGGTTCGAGGAACCCATCCCCATCCTTTTAATTCAACATTCTTTGATTTCATTGATGAATGATATAGAGAAAAATCTCAGCTGAAAAATTTTTTTTTAAATAGATTAAAAAGTCCAAGGATTTCAAGAAAGCAACTATGAAAAAAATGTCAGGGTCGATATTCGTGATAAAAAAATCCACAAAATACCTAATTTTTTTTTAATATAAACATAATGGAGTCTTTATCATATTATAATTATCAGATGTAGAGATTTAAAAGGAATCACAATAGAATTAAAAAGAGCATTGCTTTTCGAGTACCATTTAAAAAGTAAGGAAATAAGTTTATTTAATTTGTTTTTAAGTTAACCGCGTCAGTTGAAAAACTAATAATATATGGTTTTAAAATGTTTTTCAGAGTGTATTTGGCATTATAATTTATCTAATTAATTGTCCCTCTCTTAAAAATATCTCACTTCCGCTTGAATATTTGTCTTCTATTGTTACGAATAAATAAATATGATAAAATATTGCTACGAGAGAGCATCTTGGCTACAGTATGTACCCAGCTGCATGGCACTAAATGGTTTCATCAAGTGGGCTTAGTTTTTTTATACTTAGTTGGAGGGGTTAGAATTCTGATCGTTTAACCATATTATATAAAAAAGCAATCAATAAACAGTTTGAATTTCTTTTTTTTATGGTTATTTGGCTATTTTGGTTGAATATGGGAAAATAACAATTAAATAAATTGCTATTTAACACTTTTACCGAGAAATTTCTAAAAGTGTTAAGTATTTTTTTAAATATTTATAACCTTTGTTGGATAGCCGACCCAAATTTTGGGATTACGACTACTGATATTCTACTACGTAGCCTTGTACTCGTAATTTTGAACCCAATCCAGAAGACAAGGAAACTCCTAGATCAAGTATTGGGAGAAATTTGCCTTCGGGGAAGACTTTTGATGGAACTAACTCGCATTTGCGTTATATGGAGAAGGAGGCCACGAGAACATCTCAAGGTTAGCCTGACGTCAAGGGCACTCTAACCCATGATCTGTCTACCACTGAGGATATTTCAAGCCAGCACTACGGTCGGTGCAAGCCGGATGCGGGATTCGTATCGACCAGCCATCACTGGGATTCGTATCGACCAGTCATAGCTGGGATTCGTATCGAACAGCCATCGCTGGGATTCGAACCCGGTTCACCTCATTGGAAGGTAAATGCTCTATTGAGCCATCGGGGCTCAAGTGTAAGTATTTGTAAAAAGTAATTACATTTGAGTTTTATTGCATACTTTATATATTTTATTTTGGGGGTTACACTAAGTATAAAATTACTTCACATTCAGCATTCCATACTAAACGCATTCTGAAATAGAAACAGACCTACATTCAAATTTATTAATACAATTAAGCAAAAAAAAAAGCAACATATTTGTTTACATTTAAAATTTCTCTATAATAATACCATATCATCAATAGGATCATGATAAACAAAATAGTTCAATGGTCTCCGCGTGAAAAGATCGCAGGGTAAAATAGAGGGTTTGTTAATCGATAGATCTTAATGGTCTTTTAACTGTTTGAAGCCTTCATCAATTATTAAACACCTTTCCCTTAGGTGATATCCCAAACCCATTATGGTTCGCGATATTTTTAACATCACTTTCAGTAATTCAGTCTCTTTTAAGAGCTCTTTTACTCTTAAAAAAAAACTTTAGAATTAAACAAAGAAAGCAAAAGACGGTTAAAGAATTGGAAACTTTTATGAATTGTTTTTCGAATGAATAATCCTGTTGTTTCTCTGATAATTCTGACTTTTCTAAGAACTATTTTTGCAGCTGTTTTTCTTAAAAAAATTCATCATGTTTATATATTTTATGTCATTTTATACTATAAGTAAAGTATCGTGAAAAAAGTTAGATTATACTCATTATGTTTACATTATGTTTACAATATGTTAACATACAATTTGAATAAATTTTTCCTTGAATATTTATTATATCTAGTTTTTTTAATTATATGTTTTTCAAAATATATTTTATGGTTATATAGTTTTGTTATTTGATATATCGATGAAATAAAAAAAAGTTAAATTAAAATATACTTATTATTTATAGTTCTTTCTAAAATATATTATTTATATTTAACGATAGATTAATCAAAGAAAAAAGATAAAATTTACATAATATTCTTAATAATTAATGTAATTTTGTATAACAGTCCAGATCTTGTGAGCTTTAATTGTTTATTACTAGATTTTTTGTATATTTTCTCGCATTGTAATTCTTAAGTACATTCTATATTTAAATAGGTTACATAATTACTGATATCTTTAATAAAATAACAAATGTTTTGTATAATACTCAATATTTATTCTGCATTACGTATTAATTTGGATTCATTATTGCCAAAATGTTTGATATGTATTTATATCCATTTTCTAATTGGATTGTTATTAGATCATCTATAAAATTCTGGATTAAAATACGGTAAATATTCCCGGCTATCAATATATGGTGTCAGTATTTTTTCACAGGAATTTGAACCGGAATTTTTCAAATGTAACTTGTTTTCACACAAGTTTCAACAACTGAAGCAAGGTTTAATACAAGTATCATAAGTGATATTCATAAACAATTAAGTTACCTATATAGTGTAAATTTGCAATGCGATAACGCTATAGATTCATTATCGTATTTATGTATGGGACTTGTCCAAGTTCGATAGAATTGATTGCAGTTTATTTAAGCCATACAAAATTTAAATAGTTCTTTTTCTGATTGGTTGAAACCTATTAGAAAAGAAAAACGTTTGTAAAAAAAAAAATAATCTCGTAAAAACTGTTTGTTTATTAAAATTTTAACGCTGAAATATTATTATAGAGCCTTATGTGGCCTGTACAAAATCTGAATTTATTAATAGTTGCATAATTTGTCAGTCAGTAATTTGCCTTTCAAGGAATTATTTATTTAAATGTGCTAAATTTAATACAAATAATGGAAAGGAGACGAGTTAAAAATGATTGCGTTAAAAATGAATGAAATAAGCTTTTGAAAATTCACGAGAGACATTTTTAAAAGTTTTGACACTTATATTATTGTTGACAGTATTTGCTGACACAATGAATTTTTAAACGGAGTTCATAAAACTAAAATAAGGTTTGTATTACATCTACAGTTTTTGATTAATTAAGTCTCAAACCTTGAATTTTAGACAAATACTTTGTAAAATGTGCTGAAATTATTTTAATATAAAATAATAAAAAAACTCGTATGTGCAATAGAAACTACTAAGTTGATCAATGTTAAATCAAGTAAATTTGATTAAACTAGAGGTGATGTTTTAACTTTC
This sequence comes from Parasteatoda tepidariorum, assembly GCF_043381705.1. Lineage (NCBI taxonomy): Eukaryota > Metazoa > Arthropoda > Arachnida > Araneae > Theridiidae > Parasteatoda > Parasteatoda tepidariorum. Next base: position 66,439,714 of record NC_092208.1, read on the forward strand.
GTCTTAAAGTACTTCAAAAACAATGTTTTTTCATCAGCCACACCTGTGTTTAATTTCACATTGTTTTTTGCTCAAAATTCTGAAGTTAGTTTAGCAATAAATGCAAAGTTGTTAGTAATTTTATTTGAGCATTTATCAATATTAAAAATGTGCATGCAACTTAGAGCATAAAAAAATTGGAAATTGTTAAAATTACGTCCGATTCACTGTAAAAAATAGATACTCAGATGTCGCGAAACTTTCCTTGTTTGTGACGAAACAATTTCCTTCTATATGCTCAGAGGAAAACTTTCGTTAAAGTGACGAAATAACCATCGTTTCTTCTTCGAGGTAACATTTCGACAAAAGTAAAGAAATATTTCGTCATTCCATCCCCCCCCCCAAAAAAATAAAAGCATTAGCGCCTATGCAAAAAATAGATCCTCGGATTTCGCGAAATTTCCTTCGTGACGAAACAGTTTCTTTCTATATGCTCCGACTAAAACTTCCGTCAAAGTGAAGAAATAAATATCGCCACTTCTTCGAGGTAACAAGGTCCCGCTGTAGACTGATCGTTAAGACACGGTTCCCAGCAGATCACCGAAGTCAAGCATCACTGGCTGCCGCCTGTGTGTGGGTGGGTGACCACCATGGGTGGGTGACCACTTGGATCAGTCTACGTAGGGACCGAAGGTTTGCGGTATAGGTCCTCGTTAAACTGTTCTACCGTAAAGTGCTCGACTTCGCGTACAGGTCATCGGGCTACCAAAGCGGGGGTGCCATCCCCTCTGCAGAGGATCAAAATTGTGATGGTATGTCTTCGGATCATCCTCAGGGATGCTTCCCAAACCGTCGCAAATGGCTCATTGTGCAGCTCTAGTGTGACGTAAATGAACTACTACTACTCGAGGTAAGAAATTTCTTCAACCTTAAATAAATAATTCGTCATTCTATCCCCCCCCCGAAAAAAAACATTAGTCCCTAGTGTATCTAACTTTTCTAATAATTACATAAATGAGGGCGCCATATAGAGGGCACAATACTTCAAGGACACATAGAACAAATAGATAAATAACACCCATGAGCAAAGCGGGAATCATACCCTGGATAGTCCTGGTATGAAGCCAACTCCTTGACCACAATACAGCCGGTTAGATTAATTCGTCATTTTATTTTCGATTCTCTAGTTTTTATTTTAGTTTCGCCATTCTAATTAATATTCTTCCACAATGCACTTCGATGAAGTTTCGAAATGAGGAAATATTTTCGCCATATTCGCGCTTCATCACAAATCACACGATTTCGTAACAAAATGAACGTAGTTTTTACTTTGGTTTTGCCATTTTAGTTAATACTTTTCCACAATGCACTACGATGAGGTTTCGAAATGAGAAAATATTTTCGTCATGTTCGCGTTTCATCACAAATCACACGATTTCGCAACGAAATGATTCTCAAAATCAACGAAATACTGCTCAAGGATTGCTGAATCATCAAAATGGGACAGTTTTATTTCTGAGTGTGTTCTTGAAAGTTCTTTTTCAAAAAAGTAACAAATAAATAAAATATTTCCAAAACATATATTAAGGAGAACACCTTGGGTTTATGAAAAAAGTTTTGGTATTTTGATAAGAATGCTCCCTATGAAGCCCCCTTTAAGCCTCCTGTGAAGCTCCCTATGAAGCCCTCCTTTAAAACACTTGATTAAGTAAAATACTGATTTTTATTTCTACAGCATTCCTTACTTTTTAACTGATTTTGAAATAATTAGTTTAAAGTTGTAGATTGTTACCTAAATAAATATATCCCTGCATTATTAACAATGCGGCCTTTTCATTTTCTTTAAAATACAGAAGCTTTTTCATATAAAAACTTTCTCCTTAAAGAGAATGTTTTAAAATATTATACTCGTATAATCTAGTTTATTTTTATGATTTAGTTTTAAAAGCACTTTTTTAAAAAAAAAATCTGATACATTTCTAACCGTTTCCGATATTTTTTTCTTTGCGCTTTACCCTGCATTTATATTTTTAATATTGATAAATGCTTAAATTAAATTACCCCGCTACAACTTTGTATTCATTGAGATCGTTTTAGCGTGACGCAAATAACTTAAGCACACCTTTAAATTAATACTATGTCGCTCTAAAAAGGTTAAAAAAAAAGTGCCTCACGTGAATATCTACTTAAATATAATCAAATTTTTTAGGAACTAAAAATAACTTTTCCAAACAAAGCTATTTATTTAAATCAAAATTTATGCTTACAATGCCACGCGATAAGTACAAACTAATAACCTTAAACTGAGAGCTTCCAAGTTTTCTAAACAATAATCCAAATAATTTAGCCCTTGCATATTAATCAAAAATATATCCTTTGACCCAAAAGAATGCATCAGCGGCAGAAATAATTGAGTTATGTATGAAATATTAATGCCTTGGTATGTACTAGAGTGGGGCATTTTTATAAACTTACCACGAAGCCTTTAAGGGTCCGTGTTTTGATGCGTGACTGCTTTTTTGCGTGTTAATAACCGTGATTGAGGGGAGGGGCTAAGGCATAAGGGATGGGTCTAAATTTTGCAAGGAGGGGGAAGGAAACGTATTGCTTACCTAAGATGGACACGCGAGCTGCTGCTCTGATGGGATGGTTATCTTTCGCTGGTCCCACCTGTAAAAGAAAGAGGATTCTTAGATATTTAATTACTTTAATGTCGAAAAATGTTGCTGTTACAGAATTAAGTTCTTTGAGAATTTCAGCAGACAAAAAAAAATAAATAAATAAACTAGGTGCAATCAGTAATCGAAAGATAGGCTGCTAAAAATATTTAAGTGTTTGGTAAAGACCAATGATAATGAATAATTTTAAAATCTTTCTCAAAATTGAAGAAAAATATACAAATTTTGGCAATTTATTTTTAAGTTAGAAAAATCAAAAACATTTTTGAATTCTAAGCAAATAATTACTATAGAAGGAAGAAATTCAAGGTATCATAAGTTCCTTATTTTCTGTTTGACGCCTTAAGGCCCTCCTAATAATGAACTTTCAATTCCTGTTTATCTTTTCCCCGTAATCAAACAGGTTTTGCTACTTTGTGGAGCTGCCTTACTTACAAGTGTATCATAATTTTTGATATCATTTTTATTTTTTTTTCTCTTTTTTATTAATAAATCACCACGTCCTATGTGCATATTTTTTCTTAATTTTATTCTTAATAGGTAAACATATCATCCTTATAAATGAGTTTTCGTTTCTTGAGACTATTCATTTCAGAAAAATATTTTTTTTTATTTAATTCAAATAAAAAAAGTTTATAAAAAGTAAGATTGTTATCGTAAGAGTAAGCAATAAAATTTAAAAAAAAATCTACATTCATATCTAAATATATAAACATTTTAATTCAAGCACAAAATAAATAACGCTACATAGTAAAAATGGTCTCTCAAAATTGAGCAAAAATCTTTAAAAATAGCTTCAAAACAAATATAGCCAAATTTGAAAACCCCATTTACTCATAATTGAGTATTGTGACATGCTCAAAACAGCACATATCCAGTTTTGAGACTAAGCACTACCTCATTAAAATAAGATATTACCCAAAATTATATGCATAGTCTTGAAAACAACAATGATGTGTTGTTGACACTATGTATTTTGCACAAAAATAAGTATATATTGATTTGAGCTTGTCACGATACTCATTATTGAGTAATGAGGTTTTCTAATTCTTCCATACTTGTTTCGGAGCTATCTCGACTCCTTTTTGTCCTATTTTGAGAAACCCTTTTTTCAAGGATATATTTATTTATTGTAGGTACTATATTTTCTATCATGCCGACTGGACTGTATAGGGGTCAGAGAAATGGCCTTGCATCAGAAACGTTCTGGATTCGAATCCCTGGCAAGACATTGATGTTCTTTCATTCTCTGTACTATAGGTTCTTACTGTGGAAGCAACGTTGGCCCACCTAATATGGTGCCCTGAAAGAGTAACCAGCAAATCTGCCTTTCAGATACCTGTATTGACGAAAGGTCAATCCCCAGGTGGGCATAGGAAAAAAAATATTTTCTATCATTTAAAAACATTTTTGATAGAACTAACTAAAACAAAACTTGTTAAATAAGTCAGATTAAAACAGCTTTTAATCTCACTTTCCTTTTTTTAACAGTACTTCGAAAATTGAAATAAACAAATAATTTTACAGCTTCTCAATTATATTTCTCCCGCGTAAATTCAGTTTTTTTTCTTCATTGATATCTCTGATGATAATGTTTAAACATGGAACTTTATCTAAATGAGTTTTCTTTTACATAAAATTAATTTAACACAATTCAAACGTTTCAAGAAAATGATAAGGTAAAATATTAAGTTGAGTAACGATGCTAGATAAGCTCGCAAACACTCGAGAATTTATTGAAATGTATTAAAAAGACTTAAATTTAATTAATTTTTTTTCAGTTCAGAGAAACTAGTCCTGAATATACTCATTTTTTTCTAGAAAAAAATTAGAATTAATTCGTTTGAAATAACTTTTAGGTTTAAGTTAAAGCTACTCTAATTGAAAAGAAGTTCTAGTAGAAAAAAATGTAAAAATGTTAAAAAAATAAATGTAAACCTATAAGCAGTAGAAAATAATTTGAAAAAAATAAAAAATAATTATATATATAT
>NC_092208.1:66444484-66474270 GCF_043381705.1 Parasteatoda tepidariorum
GACGTACACAGAAGCACCATAAAGAAAAGAGACCGTAAGTGAAAAATCGCTATAATAATACATTGAAAAAATTATATGGTACATGGGCCAAAGTAAGTGTTCGAAGTTTCTGCCACCGGCTACAATGTACACCTCACATCTCCGGCGCATGGACATTCGAACATTCTGCAATGCTCCAGGCATATCTCGCAGGCAGCTACTGCGATTCTTGCAACCAGCATTATCAACAGGGGTGTCATAAACCAGTGTTTTCATATGACTCCAGAAATCAGGACATGATAGGTCGGGTGACCGAGGAGGCCATATAATTTTTTCAATATTTTATTATTGCGATTTTTCACTTACGGTCTCTTTTCCTTATGATGCTTCTGTGTACGTCACCGCTTCAGGAAAGCATTTCCGACCCCACATTACTATACGATTTTGAGTCGTCAGGAAGCCCCCTACCCCTCCTTGAAGTTCTGAAACGCTTAACTGAGACACCCTGTATATATATATATATTAATTCAAAATAGAGTTCATACCAAGTCAGTATATCTACAATTAATTCAATTCATTTCTATATATTACATTGGTCTGCTATGTGCCAATTTATTCATGTTTCTAAAGAAATACGTGGCTAGTAAATATATCTGCAATTTATTCAGTTCATTGGTCTACTATGTACTAATTTATTCATATTTCCAAAGAAATACGGGGCTAATTAATATATCTGCAATTAATTCTACAATAAATTCATTCCCTTCCCTTATGTTAGATTGGCGTACGATGTGCCAATTTATTGATGTTTCCGAAGAAATACATGGATAGTTAATATTTTTACATTTAATCTACAATCAATTCAGTATATTCCTGCATATTGAATTGGTCTACTATGTACCAATTTTTTTTGTTTCTAAAGAAATACATGGATAATTAATATAGCTATATTTAGCATACAATAAATTCAGCTCATTCCTACATAAATTGGTCTACTATGTGCCAATTTATTCATGATTCCAAAGAAATACATAGCTAGTTAATACATATGCAATTAATCATAAACCTTTTTAAGTAACAGGGTGCTACTTTTTAACACAGATTATAAAAGTTGAGGAATATACTGCTTAAACATATAAAAAAATAGGTCACTTGAGTTACAATTGATTTTAGAAACTTCCGCGTGAAACAGAAGTACAGTTCGCATGTCTCTCTTCCATTAAATACTATCAACGGGTAATTCATTATTCATAAATTCGCATAAATCAGCGTAGTGTATCACCATAGGTGTTAAAGAGCCAAAGAACAATTCCCCATTTTCGTTCTTGGGCTACGATTTCGTCAAAGAATTTTCAGTTAGAATGTAATTTATTCCAAGCTTGATGATTTTTTTCAAGGTCTTTAGCAGGAATGGTAATGGTTTTTTCGTGAGCATTTGGGTTAGGAAAACTGAAGCTTTATTGACTGACACAGACATCATTACGGTAAAGAAGAAAAAAAATAGAAAAACCACCGCAAAATAGCTTTCTTTCATGAATACATTGAATGTTTAGGCTTAGGACGAGGATGAATAACTTAGAATGCTTTATGGTGCGATTAAAGATTTTATGATTAAAATAGACTGGGGTAAATGGTATTTGTCGTAATATTTTCGTAATCTGCAATTTACTTAATTAAAGTTAATTTCGATGATAATTAAAAATTGCTGAGTTATACGCTTGGTTTGAATAGAATATGCAAAGAAGCAAAAATATATTTTATCGTTTTAAATGGATCAATTTAATATCTACGAAAACGTTCCATGTCTAATTAATATTTTATGTGAGATGAAGTCGATGAAGAACAATTAAATTATATTTTTAGCTGTAACTTTGATATAAAATAATTGCTTTGAGTGAATAGCTTAATGAATATGCTGGTGTATGCGCATAAGTCATAGTCATATGCTAGTTTTGTATCCCGGGATCTTTTTGGCTATTGGTTTGAAATGAATCAGTGTGAGCCAATATTCTTTAGTGTTTTTTATTTAAACTTAACGAAACGATAACAAACAAAAGACTGAAGAGAAAAGTTATGTATCCTTACAGATGCGCACACTGCGCCATCTATCGCAAGGTAAAAATTTAATTTAATGGAAAGAAGATGCAACATGTATGCGCATAAATCAAAATGCAAATTTGCAATAGCACATACTCAAAGATTCTATAAACTACAGATGGCTTAAGAATGGACAGGAAGGAAAGTTCACTACAGCATTGTGGATCGTAAAACCCATATTTTTATTTACATTTAGCAGGAAGTAAGCAAAAACTACAAGCTGCAATGACACAACAAATAAGTCATTGAGCTGCTATTGTGAATGTCCATGATTTAATTCCTGTTAAAACCCACCTTGTTTCGTGTCAATGTGTATCAGTTAGTTTAAGAAGTAGAGGCAGCTGATGTGAAATGCTAAACACTGTCGTGTCACGTCTTTGGACTCAAAATTGTGGTATTTTTACCTTAATGACTTCTGTTAATTGCGGGAATGCTTTATTTACTCGGGTTTGATAACATCGTTTTCTTTGAATGTTATAATAATTTATAAACATAATTTGTAATAATATATAAAAACTCATCAATGCAATTTATAAGATTCTCTATTACTTGTTGACTTTTGAATCAACTCATAAAATTGAGACAGTTGAGTACAGTGTAAAAACCACACTGTCATGGTTTTCTCATTTTTAATGTAGTTCTTAGAGTTCTCATATTTTTAATGGAGTTAATAGATTGAGCTTTTCAAACTAGTTTCTTTTCATTCCTCTTCTTAGGCGATACAGCCGGTTACCGGTCAAGGCTATCTCAGTTGATGTAGATGTGTTAATAAGAAAGAAAAAACATTGGTATTTACATATTTAGGAAATCTGGGAGCACATCAGCACTACTAATTTAACTTTCACCTATGAAGCCCGTGCTCTTTATTATTTTTATATATATTACGATCATCGTTCCATTTTGTTTCTTTTTGTAGTATACTCAATAAACCATTAGTTTAACTTTGAGATGTTATGTTCAGTTATTACTTGCATAACTCAATAATTTCTACAGGTTATGGACTCCAGCAAGCTATTTACGCGAAGTTAAAATAATGAAATAATTGAGTTTGGCGATAGTTAAGCGGAAGTGTTAGTGCTAAGTTAATTCATATTCCGAAAGTCAGCAATTGCAGTTAGTTTAAGTAATGGATCAAGGAAAAATCCAAGTGAAACCATTAAGTGGTAAAAGTGATTGGGCAATTTGGAAATACAGAATTAAGTTTGTTTTGAATTATCATGCAGATGCTCTGGAAGTTGTTGAAGGAAAGATGTACAAGCCAGAACTGCCTGAGCCAACAGCTTCTGAAACTGTCAAAAAGAAATATAAGGATGATCTCAGAGAATTTAATAAGGCAAATAATTGTGCTATGATGGTGTTAACCAACTCTATGACAGAAGACACATCACAAAAGGTAATGAGATTTTATAGCTCAAGAGAAGTTTGGCTGGAACTTCAGAAAATTTTTGAAGATTCTTCTGACAACCAGCTCTATAGCATTTGTCTTCAATTCTTTAAATTTAGTTGGTCAGATGATGATATGTCAGCTCATTTATCAAAGCTCAAAAATTTATGGAATGATTTAAATAGTGGTCTTGAGAGTAAAAGTGAAAACCGGCTACCAGAAATGTTGCTAATTTGCAAAATTTCGGACACTCTTCCTCTCAATTATCGTGCATTTAAATCAAGTGTGCTACTTTTGAGCAATGAAAAAAGAACTCTAGATGAACTAACAACACAGTTATGTACTCATGAAAGAGAGATAAAGAAAGATTCAAGTTTTAGTGAATCATTAAATCAAGAAGCATTAGAAGCAAAAGTGACTAGAGCCAAGCCGATTTTTAAAAGTAAAAGACATCTTGGAAAGTGCAACTACTGTCATCAAAATGGTCACTGGGTGAAAAATTGTCGAAAGTGGATTGCCGATGGTAGGCCAGCTAAGCCAAAGCAAAATGAAAATCTTCAAGATAGAGATAATGTTATTGCAAATAATTCATTATTAGCTCTTCACGAAGAAGTTTTTTCACTTGAAGAAAGCAGCTACGATTGGTTTATAGATAATGGTGCTTCAAAACATGTCACCAATAATAGTAAATTCTTTGCCGATTTTGAAGTTTTTGATTCCCCGCATGGGATTACTGCTGCAAGTGGTAAGGTACTACCAGCTATAGGCAGAGGCACTTTAAAGATTATGACAAAAGTTAATGGTGAGAGACAATTTAAAGAACTTAAAGAAGTTTGGCCTGTCCCAGATATTAAGAAAAATTTATTTTCAGTACTAGTAGCACAGGATAGAAACGAAAACAGTAAATTCGTATCAACAACGGAAGAATTATGGTTAAAAATTGGTAACAAAACTGTACTCTATGGTACAAGAAATGTAAGAGGTGGTTTATATAAAGCACATATGCAAGTTCGTATTCCAAACAATCCAGTGGAAGTGAACTTAGTTACCACAAGTGATTCTATTCTGTAATTATATCATGAGCGCTGGAGACACCAAGACAAACGCCATGTAAAGAATGTTCTTGAAAAGCAAATGGAACTTAAAGTTGAATTTAACAATCAACTCTGTGAAGCATGTATATACGGTAAAGCTCATCGATTGAAATTTGGTAATAGACAGAAGACCAAAAGCCCAGGAGAGCTTATCTCAACAGATGTCTGTGGACCTTTTGATCAATCATTTAAAAAGTATCGTTACTTTGTAGTTTTTAAAGGTCATTTTACTAAATTTCGCTATGTATTTTATCTTCATAAGAAATCAGAAGTTACCCAAGCTCTTGAAAATATGTTAGCACATGCCAAAAATCTAGGGCACAATATCAAGGAGATCTTGAGTGATAATGGGGGAGAATTCGATAATGAAAATGTGAGAAGAATCTTGCATAAAGGTGGAATTATTCAAAGACTAACAGCTCCTTATACGCCTCAGAAGAATTGCGGCAGTGAACGAGAGAATAAGACTTTAGTAGAAATGGCAAGAACTTTGAAGAATTCCAATTCAGAAATAAATTTTCTTTCATCATTATGGGCAGAACTGATAAATACGTCTGCGTACATATTAAACAGAACAGGAAAAAGTTCATTACCAAACATAAGTCCTTATGAACTATGGATGGGGCAAAGACCCAGAATAAAACATATGCGAATAGTAGGATCATCATGCTATGTCCATATACCAAGACAGAAACGTAGAAAAATGGATAAGAAAGCAATAAAAGGTTATCTATTGGGATATGATGGTGATGAAAGATATCGTATCTGGATAAAGGAAAACAATAATGTTATCTGTTCTCGAGATGTAATATTTGATGAGAAACCTCTAACTAATTGCGAAGATTCTGTTGTAATACCTTTAATTGATACAATGAGTAAGTTGCCTACAGAAGCTGAAAATGAGGGAAAGCTTGATCAAAATTACTTAAAAGAGAAAATGAGTTCAGAAAAGGAAAGTGAAGATAGAGAAAATTTATTTACCATGAAACTGAGAAATCGCACTGAACTAAAACAGCCTAAAAGTTTAGAAGACTATGAAATGGCAGCTGAAAGTTTCATATCAGATTCAAATGAGCCAGAGTCATACGAAGAAGCTATCAATTGTAAAGAACACAATTGTTGGATAAAAGCAATGGATGCTGAAATCAAATCACTAAAAGAAAACCAAACATGGATATTAACACCTTTACCAGAGAAAGCCAAGGCTTTGCCTTGTAAGTGGGTGTTTCGTATTAAGAAAAATCCTGACGGTACTATAGATAAGTATAAAGCAAGACTTGTGATTAAAGGCTTTAATCAAAGAAAGGGTATCGATTACAATCAAACTTTTAGTCCAGTTACTAAGTTAGGAACTGTACGTTCAATAATAAGTATTGCAGCTTGTGAGAATATGCATCTTACGCAATTTGATGTATCAACTGCCTTTTTATATGGTGATTTAGAGGAAACCATTTACATGTATCAACCTGAAGGTTACACTAATGGCACCAACGATGTATGCAAACTCAAGAAAAGTTTGTATGGCCTTAAACAAGCTCCTCGTTGTTGGCATAAATGTTTTGGTAGATTCCTGTTAAACCTTGGCTTTAAAGTTAATNTTTATGGTGCGATTAAAGATTTTATGATTAAAATAGACTGGGGTAAATGGGATTTGTCGTAATATTTTCGTAATCTGCAATTTACTTAATGAAAGTTAATTTCGATGATAATTAAAAATTGCTGAGTTATACGCCTGGTTTGAATAGAATATGCAAAGAAGCAAAAATATATTTTATCGTTTTAAATGGATTAATTTAATATCTACGAAAACATTCCATGTCTAATTAATATTTTATGTGAGATGAAGTCGATGAAGAACAATTAAATTATATTTTTAGCTGTAACTTTGATATAAAATAATTGCTTTGAGTGAATATCTTAATGAATATGCTGGTGTATGCGCATAAGTCATAGTGATATGTCAGTGTATGCGCATAAATCAAAATGCAAATTTGCGATAGCACACTCTCAAAGATTCTATAAACTACAGATGGCTCAAAAATGGCGAGGAAGGAAAGTTCACTACAGCATTTTGGATCGTAAAACCCATATTTTTATTTACATTTAGCAGGAAGTAAGCAAAAACTACAAGCTGAAATGACACAACAAATAAGTAATTGAGCTGCTATTGAGAATGTTCATGATTTTATTCCTGATAAAACCCACCGTGTTTCATGTCAATGTGTATCAGTTAGTTTAAGAAGTAGAGGTGGATGACACGAAATGCTAAGCACTGTCGTGTCATATCTTTGGACTCAAAATTGCGGTATTTTTACCTTAATGACTTTTGCTAATTGCGGGAATGCTTTATTTACTCGGTCTTGATAACATTGTTTTCTTTGAATGTTATAATAATTTATAAACATAATTTGCAATAATATATAAAAGCTCATCAATGCAATTTATAAGATTCACTATTATTTGTTGGCTTTTGAATCGACTCAGAAAATTGAGACAGTCGACTTCAGTTTAAAAACCACCCTGTTATGGTTTTCTTATTTTTAATGCAGTTCTTGGAGTTCTAATATTTTAATGGAGTTAATAAATTAAGCTTTTCAAACTAGATTCTTTTCATTCTTCTTCTTATGCGATACAGCTAGTTACCGGCCAAGGGCGTCTTAGTCAGTTTGCCTCATCTACATCTTTCTAATGCTATATTTCTAAATCTATTAACTCCTGAGTCCTTTAATCACTTTTTTTATTCTATCTAATCATCTTGTTCTAGGTCTTCCTCTTTTTTTCCTTGTTTGGAAGGTTATTTTTTTAACGGGTTTTTCATCGCCATATCAAAATACACGTCCTTTTCACCTTATTTGAGAAATCTAGATCATTTTTACTATTTTAGGTTCTTTGTATTTTGATTGTAATTCATGGTTGTAACGAATTCTCCAGGTTCTGTTTTCTCTATCTGAGCCAAAAAAATTTTCTAGATATTTTTCTCTCAAAAGTCAACAGTTTTTGCTTTGTTAAATACCCAACAATCGCTGCAAATAAAACTATTGAACTCACTAGTAACTTGTACAACTGTATTTTTGTTCCACAGCTTATGTATTTAGATTTGAACTGGTTTCTCAATTCATGATAACATCTAACTGCCATGTTGAATCTATTTTCGATTTCAATTTTTACGTCACTATTATCGTTTACTATTGTACCTAAATCTTTTACCTGAGCCACTTGTTCAAAATTATATTCATTACTTTTCAGTTGTTCTGTTTCCGATTTGTGATTCCGTTTTACAGATTTGTTATTCTGTTTGTTACTGCCATGAATTTCTACATTTCTTTACCAACAGCATAATAATATTTGAAAAAAATCGTATTTAGATTTTGTTTCACTGACTCATCAAGCTATTAAAGCTGAAGTGAAGGAAGTCAAATCTTTCATAGTTTCATTGATATTAGTTCAATTATCCATAACTATATTTTTCAAGTTCTGCTCTTTGACTCCTTTTCTTCTTATGACAGTGTATGATGCAACGTCAGTAAGACACTCTATTAATTAATTACATTACTCACATAATACAGGATCCAGAGACATACACGTATGCCGTTTTAAATCACTGGAGCTAATTGACAGAAATCAAATTAGTTTCCAAAGATGAAGACTTTAATGAAATTGATAACAATCATTAAATATATTATCAATTTTTCTTTCTAAATTTAAGACGCTATAGAAAAAGTTTGGATTAAGTTTAAAATGCATTGTATTTCCCTGCATATTTGGAAGATGTTTTGTTGGAAAATGTTTAGGTGATGCATGGAAAGTATTGCATTCCTGTATATCTGGAAACTTTTTATAGAAACTGTTTAGGTAATACTTGATACTGTTAGGTTGCTTTAATTTTCCGGAAACCAGTTAAATCAGGACTTAACGAGTTTTAGAGGAATGAGCGTACATTAGATGTTTGTGTGCTTAGGAGACAGTGCTGGTAGTTCACAAGGAATATCTCAAATCTATGTGTTGGGTAATAATTATGCATTAATATTAACAACAAATAGACTGTATTACCAACATCAAATATGGTTAAAGCATATTTATGGAATCATTTTTCTCCACTTTCATTAAATTCATCTTTATTTAAATTTCTAATAAACATAAGCAACTTTTTTTTGTTCTATAAATAACCAGAAGCATTTTTGCAATTTTGATTGATCAATATTTAAAAAAAAAAAATTAGGATTTGTTTTTGATTTTAACTTTCTGATGATCAATCAGTTTGGTATCTCTTTGCATTGGTATCCTAAAACTAGCATTCCTATGCAAATTTTTATATCAACATTACAATAAACAAGATAAGCATTAATTTTTAAAATTGCATTTGGCACTTACTTGGCACTGGTACTCTCCTTCATCCTCCAGTTGAACGCCTCTTAATCGTAAATTGTAAACACCTCTTTTATCATCTACCACCATACTGTATCGAGGATAACCAGGAATATCTTTATGAAAACCTGCAAAGATAAATTCATATATTTAACAAGAGAGGGATTATTTTTTTATAAAATTAATCATGATAAAAAACACATGTGCGGTGTTGCAAAAATTGCTCCATTCTTAATGATTCGGGGAAAATTTAAAGTTATTATAAGGTATCTAACTGGTTTCGACACAATATTTTTTCTCATCACTACTTTCGACTTCAAGCCGACCGGCCTGTGCAGGGGTCAGGGAACTAGCCTTGGGTCAGAAAGGTTCTGGGTTCAAATCCCGGGCAAGGTATGGATGTTATTTCATTCTCTGCACTATCTGTCCTTGCTGTGCGAGCAACATTGGCCCATCTATATTGTCCCTGAAAGAGTGGTCAACAAATCTGCCCTTCAGATTTTTTTTGTCGTATGCCTGTTCAGGCAGTAAGGATGCAATTGTTCCTGTTATTCAGTGGCGCCATCTATGGACAGGAATTCAACTTTTGCCACGCCATTCACACAACCACAACCCGTTTATAGAGCGGGTCACATTCACACACACAGGAGTAAGGACATAGAACACACAGAGAGAGAAAGAAACATCAATGAATCAATGATTCGAACCCAGGACCTTTCTGATGCAAGCACAGCTCCCTGCCCCCTACACAGACCGGTCGGCTGCCCTTCAGATGCCTGTATGATAAAAGGTCATTCTCCAGGTAGGCATTGTAAAAAAAAATCGGCACAATATTAATCATGGAAGCGGAAGGCCTGAGACTTTGTGGCAAAGGCTGTTCTTTTAATAGGCAAACTGTTCAGTACACTTCTAAAATTCCTTTCTAGACCAGTAAAATGTAATTTCCTATGCACTACTTTGCACTGATTTGAATGAGTTAAAAACAATTGATAAATGTAACAGTTCAATAGCTCTCAAGTTTTTAAGTTTTTATCTATAGATCAAAATGGTTTCATGTATACAAAGAACTTTTTTTCATACAAATACCTGCTTAAGCACCTGGTATTTATATTAAACAAGTGACGCATTGTATGTTTTTTACAATAATTCTATGAAATGAAATGCTATAGGTAAATAACAAATTCAAAGAAATAAGTGTTTTATGAGTAAAAAGTTCTAAGTTATGAATTATAACTCTCATAGCTTCTTATCTGTAAGATGAATCAACTCGTTTTTGGCCTCAATAGATTTCGCTCAAAATAAGGAGCGTGGAATCCCATATTTCATTACTTTCTTGTATATGTATTAATACATATACAAGAATGTACAAAACTGTGCTTATTTATATATTAAAACTTTAAAAACATTTGATCTATTAGTACTATCGATATTGATTTCGTTTCAGTTGATGCAGCGTGAAAGTTACATAAGAAACAAAATATAATTATCCAAAATTTTAATGTTAAATTGTTCTTCCGCTTGACCCTTACCCACCCCCTCAGTAAATTCGAGATGTTGACAAAAGCTCAAATCGGGGGAATGAGAAAACTTTAGGTTTCTTTAACTGGTATATTTATTTAAACTTAAATTTTAATATCTAAAAAATCGCATTTGATTTTATTTCTCTTTTTCTTAACAAACATTTTTTTAGAGTTGAAATTATTACTATTTCAGACAAGAATAATCATGTATTAACTTCCGGAATTATATTCAGGTATTCGAAATTAATAGCTATCTTTTTTAATTAATTGCTAGTGGTTTTATTTAAAAAGTCTTTAGAGTTTAAGCGTTTTACATTTCCATTTTACTTTTAAAAGATTTGTAAAAATTGTATTTTTCAGAAAAAACTTGTATCTCTAACAGGCGCCTGTCAGAATCATATGTAATTAACAGAGCAATAAAAGTTACGAGTAGTAAGTTTTTTTTAAGTACAATTACTAATCAGCGTTTCAAATAAACTATTCCTTTTTGAAAAGACAGAGTAAAAAAAATTTGCTTTAAACTTTTCAATCAGAATTAATTTTTTTTCGTTCCTGTTTCCAAGACAGTAGAAATAATTATTACATTCTGCTCATTTCAGTATAACAATCACCTCTGAATAGTTTCTTGTTGCGAGTATTATTTTATTTATAAAAATAAAAATAAGAGTTAGTTTGATTGTCTATATCTCTTTTAATTCTAGAATCATCGTGAAATATATAGACGATGGGTGAATGCAGCAAATTTAGCCCCCAATCCTAAGAAATTCAGGAGGAATATTTAAAAATGAATTTTTCTCATTATCTTAGAGCTAGCAACATTGATATTAATAAAACTACATCCGATTCTGTTTTTTTCTACTATAAATATGCTGCATAACATCAATGATGCTTGCTTATAGCAATTACTAACCCGAAAAGGAGTTTATTGCACATGTTTATTGCATGTAAGATATCGAATTATTTTTTATTCGCTATGATAGATAAACTCAATAATTCACGTGAGCATAGTAGCATAGGCAGATCACGCGTCTAAATTAGTATTTCTTAAGTAATAAGAAACACCATGTTTATTTTTTTTATGATCATGCTTCTAAAACGAATTTCTATAAAACTAAATAATTTAAAATCAACGGCATTTTAAGAAAAATATTTTATATATTTAATATATTTTATACATATTGCATATTTTATATACTTAAAAGACAAATACAGAATTTTTTTAAAGGCTGTTCAACCTTCGTTGAACAGCAGGCCCAATTTTATGGGCTTACGACTACTGATGTTCAGCTCCGTTGCCGTGTAATTTTGAACCCAATCAAGAAGACAAGGGAACTCCTCGATCAAGTACGGAGAGAAATGTGCCCTCGTGGAGGTTTGCTTGATGGAAATCTGTATTTGCGTTACATGGAGAGGAAAACCATGGAAACCTTCCAAGGCTAGCTTGACGGCAAGGGGAATCTAACCCATGAACTGTTTAATACTGAAGATATTTTACGCCAGCACTGAGGTCGGTGCGAGCCGGATGCTGAACTCAAATAGACCAGCAATTACTGGGATTCGTACCCTGTTGAACTCATCGGAAGGCGAAATCCCTATCCCGTTAAAAAAAAACTATGATGCAAAATAAGGGAGAAATAATTCTGATTCTTTTAATTAAAACATAAAAAAATTGCAATATGTTATTATTGATGCCAATTACGTTTAATTTTTTTTAATAGGTAATGAGTGAAAAAAACTAAATAAGCTATATCGAAATTTATGGAGAAAATGTACTTATTCGTTAATGCGGAACATAAAAAATTGCCCCACCATTATTGAAACCTATATTGCTTAAAGGATTCCGGAACTTGACACATTTGGTATTATGGTAATTGGCGCAATTTTCATCAATGCAAAATATTTTAATATACACTCGTTGACATAAAAATTAGAGCACCTTGAAACTGTTGTCAAATTTCTTGAGTCAAATTGATGATAATCAAAATTCTGGTCCAAAAATTAACAATTTTCACAGGTTTTTATCCTTTTTGAAGACCCTTTTAGAAACCTCTTTCCAAGGTATCTATGTTAAAACAGCACAATCATAAGACAATTATACTATGTACCATAGACACTACTTTCAATTTTATGAATGATTTCGCAGTGTTATTCATTCATAGATATTAATTCATAGATTGTTTAATTTGTTTTACTTCCTACAGAGGACGGGAATTCAATAGTTCAAATTATAAAGTCACTTACGTTGCACTGAAATACGTAAATATACAGATTTAAAAGCAAGAATCTGTATCAAATTAAAAATAGAGATGTAAAAAAACCTGTATTAAAAAAGATTGCGGTGCATACTTTTGATTTTTCTTACTTAATTACTAAAGCTCTAAATTTATAAAGTCATTTACGTTGTATTGAAATGCGTAAATATACAGATTTAAGAACAAAAATCTGTATTAAATTAAAAAGAGAGACGTAAAAAAAAAGTGTATTAAAAAGAGTGTTGTGCATATTTTATATTTTTCTTACCTAATTACTAAAACTCTAAATTTATAAAGACATTTACATTGTATGGAAATGCGTAAATATACAGATTTAAATTTTTTTTTTATTAAATTGAAAATAGAGATATAAAAAAAATCTGTATTAAAAAGAGTGTGGTGCATATTTTAGATTTATCTTACTTAATTACTAAAACTCTGAATTTATGTATTTCATATGATTAGTTATTCCAATTATGTCGAAGCAAAAAATATATTTGTAGAAGCTCCGTTACTCTTTTCACAATCAGAGTTAATATAAATGATATATTGCACACAGTATGAAAAATATAGTTAGCAGTAAGCAATTAATCAAATCACAAAAAAACATATTAGCCAGACATTTTAATTTTCTTGTTTTAATTTACTTAAACATTCAAAGTAAATCTTTGCTCATTATTGATATTTTTATCTCAAAAAATATTTTATTTTTCAATCTCAATTAATTCATTTCTTTTCAAAAAAATAGATTCATATTACATACCAAAGTAAAAAATTCTGATTTAGCATTTAAAAAAAATATAAGATAAGTTTGAAAGCTTGCTTTTTTCGATAAGGAAAATAAAAACGAATTCTGTAAAAAATGAGAATTGATTAAAATGGGTAAGTTGTAGTTAGTGAAAGAAACGTTTTAAATGGAGTGACGGTACATAATTTGTTGCAAGCAAATGCAGCAAAAATAAGCTTTACAGTACTCTTTTAATTTTGTTTAATTGATGGCTATGGCAGAATTTTTTTGTCGATGTATTTGATTTCAATCAAAATGATATTTTGAATTAAAAAATGCTAAAAGCTGCGAGATTAGAATAAAATCAATTTTAATAATGTTATTTTTATGTATTTCTTTTCACAAATCTTTCTTGATAATTAAAAATGTCATTACATTGCAACATAGGTTTAAATCAGTTGCATTCACATTAGATATTAGCTTTTGAAAATAAAATAAAAAATTTGTGTGATCGATGTATTTTAATCATCTATGCTAATTATATAGTTTATAATGGATATAGAAATTGGTGAAGGAAATATTTTTAAATTATTTTTATTAATTACATAGGCAGTTTAGAAACTATTTTTATTATTTTGGAATGTACAAATTAAAATTTTATCGTAAAATGAAAATGAATGTAATAAAAATGAAAGATTATTAAAGAAAATGAAATTTCAATGTAATATTTATAAGCAATTCGATTTCTCAATAGGTTATAAATTTATGTAATGATTTCTATGAAATTGTAGTAAGTTTTGAAGCTGTTAATCAAAATTGTTTTATATGCACATGTATTTTATTTAATTTGAAATAATGTTTTGATTGAATTACAATTTTTTTTTCTTATCTAACTAAAAATATAATTACATTACAACTAAGAAGTAAATTGATAACGAATTGATTCTGTCTTTATTTTTATGAGTAAAAACATAGTAATGGGTGTATTTTAGTAATTTATGTTATTTGCATGGTTGATGTGAAATAAGAAACTATTTGGAATGTAAACTTGAAAATCTTTTAAAATATTGATACATTTACAGAAGTAAATAAATTATCTAAATGTCATTCAAATTAATTTTATTTTTTGGCGTCTTTCAGCAGTATTTCAAATTTTTCAAATAAAAAGCTAATATTTAATTTCAAAATTATAGAAGGTTTAGAAGAAAATCTTAAAATAAAATTCAATTAAAATGCTCTCTGAAAAAATTTTTTTTCCTTCAATATAAAAAATCTCACATTTTAACCAAAATAAACTTTGCATTTTTAGTTTTGAACCGAAACAAATATTTTTATGGATAATGCAGGTAGTTTTGAATAAGCAGTTGTTTAAAAATTTAAAGAATATAATATCTTTAAAATAATGTCTAAAAAATTTACGTCAATGGAAAATTTTCTGGGCAGAGCATAAATTTTAAAAAAACAAATTAATTTTACTACAAGTATAAAATAATGAAAAAATTATCTTAAGCAAAATTCTGTAGATCACAAAAAAAGTACTTTTGGCGCCATAAATCTATATTTCGTTATACAAAAATACTTTTAAGTTTACTAAATAGAACTGTTAAATATATAAACTGTTAAGTTACTAAAATAATTTTAAGTCTTAAGATTTATAAAAGAAATCTTTAAAAATGCATGGAAATATTAAATAAAATATTCTTTAATATATAATATTTTATATATTAAAAAATATATGCAGGTAAATATATATTAAAATAAATATATATTACTGTTAGCTAAAATTTTATTGAATAATTTGATTTTGTTGAAAACCTTTATTCATAAATACAAGTTTGAGAAAATAATATAAGAATCATAACTGAAAATGCAGACGGGTTATGGTAAAAATTTTGGCAAGGTCATTACAACTGCTAGTGCAATTTTTTTTCTGGAATTGCATGGCGTTACTTTAGAACTGTTCTTAAAACATTCTCACCAATGAAGTAAATATTTTGAATTCCGATTTATAGAAAACAGACAAAAATTATACTCACAGTATTCGTAAAACAGTTCTAAATTCATAAAGTTATTCTGTAATAGTTTTGTTCACATACAATAAGCGTAAGACTAAAACCTAGTTTCGCTAGTGACATCAATTGCAGAATTAAGTGCTTCCCTTTTGATTACACTGAACATTTAAAATCGTCTGCATGTTTCTCTAGTGTAGACTTTGTCTCATTAAGACAATTAAGGAATCTAACCAGGTTTTCAGTATTACATTGAATTTGCAAACACTCATCGAAAACTAATCTTTTAATGAGGATTTTGTAAATAATTTGGTATTTAATTGTAATTATTCCTTGGAAAATTCTTCCCTCAGAAGCGAGAGTTTCTGTGAATCTATTATAATGATCATCGTTTCGAGCATTATCCAAAACTGGATGCTTTGGAACTTTTCCTATTTTGTCAGTAATTATTAAGCAAAAGGAATATTCATTGAGGATTTAAATCGAATAAGTAATGTAGGGATACTTTTAGCAATTTTCATTATTAGCACGCGATTTCCGTAGCTTATAAAAGATTTGAAGCCATTATTTGTTTAATTTACACTGTGGAAATTCTGTTTGGCGCATATTGAATTGCGCCAAACTTTGAAATGTTTTATCCTTCCAAAAATGAGAAACATTGCTGAAAATTACGTGTTTTCGTTACTAATGTAAAGAGTTTCAAAATATGTTTTTTAATTGATAGTTGTTTTCTAAAGTAATATATCACATTTTGTAAAGAGAAATTATATTGTTCACTTAAAGGAATCTAATGAATACGTAAAGTTTTACAAATATAATTAAAATATGCATTAAAAAGAAATCAAAGACATTAATTTCTAAGCTATGTAGAAGAAAACTTTTGTTGTTTTAATAATTCTTGAGAGAAATGTTTAAACACATATCTCTTGTGTGAATTACGATAAGTTGTTGCATACTTTAAAAACTTGTACAAGAAAATTATGCATTGAAGCAAAATCTATAATATATAAAATTCCAATGACTAATATATATAAATTATATAAATTCTAATCTATATAATCTATATTCTATAATCTATATTCTAATCTATATAATCTATATTCTATAATCTATATTCTAATATATATTCTAATCTATCTATATAAATTCTAATTACCACAAAACCGATGGAATTTAATTTCTTGTGTTAGCCTCAATAAGCTATAATTTGCTTATCCAGGTGCTTTTGATTGCGCTTCCTAATTATGCTTACTAATTTGTGTAGATAAGATATATTGTATTTACTTAACGATTTATGCATATAATAACGTAGGTAATGTATTTAATTATGCTTACTATAATAAGAATTTAGATCAACACTTCATTTTTAATAATGCTTGATATTTGATACAGGAGAGACACGTGTTCGAGATATCAGCCGAAAATAGGATAGCAGCTCACTCGGAGATGGATAATTATTGATATTAAACAATCAATAATTAACGATTACCAATTACATTAGTAAATAATTAATCAATCATTAACTCTATTATACTGCCATTTTTAAAGTATTCATTCTCTACACCTTCTTCGTTAGCTTGAGTGCATCGCAAGAGTTAATGTTTTATTAAAAGACATTCGATTGTAGTGTCCACAAACACTGAAATTTAAAGTTGCGCATTCTGGGAAATTG
Source organism: Parasteatoda tepidariorum (assembly GCF_043381705.1). Taxonomy (NCBI): domain Eukaryota; kingdom Metazoa; phylum Arthropoda; class Arachnida; order Araneae; family Theridiidae; genus Parasteatoda; species Parasteatoda tepidariorum. The sequence goes on from NC_092208.1 coordinate 66,461,584, forward strand.
TATGTCTTGTTTTCATTGACAATGGCACTGAAATGTAAGTAAATTAAATAAGAATTTATCAATCTAAGGTTAAATAGTGTTTATAGGTTGTATACTTTGTAAATATACATATGAAGCTACACTAATATACATGAGCATCTAATAAGCTTGCCATGTGAGCTTGAATTGCTCAGTGAACTGGAAGAAGCTTATAAAAAATTCCAAAGCTTATAGAGCCTGTGAGCCGAGAGAGGGATCCCTAGCAAAGAATATATATTATTTGCTCTTAAAATGGCTTTATTTATATATTAACCAAGAATTATTGTTCAGACAAGTTCTTTATTTTATTTTTGAATCTTGCGGGTATGCGCTGTTGTGCAATTGCCTTTTACATACTGTAAAAAAATCTCGATCAAATTACGGTTAAAAGTACCGGAGATCAGGGTGTCGGTACTTTTGACCGCAACATACATTTTTACATGAATATGTTATGGAACAAAAAATATGATGCACAGTAATTTTTACAGTAATTATTGTCATAAAATCGTTGAATTACTCTTAGTAAATAAATATTACTGTAAAATTTATTGTATAATATTTTTCTCTAAAACTTAATTTTACGATAAAATAGACTTTATGGATGATGTACCCAAAGAATCGGTGATTTATAAGGTAATTTGATCCTGAATTTCTTACAGTGTATAAATTACAATAACTTCATGTTACGAAAAATTTCAACACATTACAAATTTTCAATATACAGGGCGTGTTGTCTTCTCCCTTATTATATAACTTTAGAATTCTCGTATGAAATTTAGTACAAATATATACAATTTAGTTGTTTCAAAATAATACTTAAGACAAGAACTGAAAAAAGCACTATTGCTTGCGGAAAAAGGTTGTTAAAACCAACCAACTATTGAAGAAAACGGGACTAAAGAAAATTGCTTGATTGCTATAGGACAGGATGAATTAGAGGGCAAGAGGGATTAGAGAACAAGCGAAATTTCTTCAAGAGGTATTAAAAATATATTATGTATATTATGCTATGCTTTTATGTAATATTATACTTTATTTTTTCTCTGTCAATCAAATTGGTTTTGAAAGTTCTTATTCTCCTATCGTCAGTATCTATTTAAAAGAATTTCGATGCATTTTTTATTTTTATTAGCTGAAATATTAGTTTTTGATAACATATAAATCATTTTATAATTCCTTAAGTTTTAATTGGTAATGAAAATGACTGCATTGTTTTAGTTCCCCTTTCCTCAGATGAGATTTGAGAGAATTTGATTGCGTTTTGAAGTTTTTTTCTCTTAAATATTATCTAATGAACCTGTTTTTTGTATACTTTTTTGTGTTCGTTTTGGCATTAATTATTTTAAGTTGACATTAAATTAGTCCAGTTTGACGAGGGTTGACAATAACATTCAATTCGAGATACTTGTGTTAATTGTTTTAAGTAATTCCATTAATTCCCTTACACAACAAACAACCTAATTTTATTTAACAATAATATAATTGTAAATTACATTATATTAAATATTATATATTAATATTATATAATATTTATTAATTATTATATTAATAAGAAATCATATTAATAAAAATGGAGATTAATATAATTGGAAGCCTAATAAATTTGCAAAATTAACATTGCATCATTAAAAGAAATCCCTCATATAAAGGAAAAAATTAAGATCATTAATCTTATGTTTTCAAAATACAATACAATATGCTGTAACAATGATTTTTACTTTTGAAGCAACAAATTTTAACATAAATAATGTTAATTCAAAAAATAAAAATAGTTGAAGTAATTGAATTGATAAAAGTTATAAAAAACAAGCTGCTTGATGAGAAATATACTAATATTTTTAATAAAGATAAATTTAATTAAGGCAGGAAAAATACTATTAATTGATACAAGTTTTCAAAATATAATAAAAACTAGACACAAATGAATTGATAAATATTAAATTAAAAAGAACACGTGGAGATATAATTATTTTTAGACCAAAAAATTAATTTATTCTAAGTGAATTAATTATATTAAGAAAATAGGAAATTAATTCGACTGAATATTTTGTTTAATAAAATGTAATAATTATTTTTTGACAATCTGATTTAATTAACGTTTCTTAAATCGAAAAGAGTAATAAATTCCAAGTCGTTATACTTATTAAGCATGTCTATTTGTTTCATTATAAAGAAGATTAATATAAAAATTTTAATATAGATTCTTTTTGTTAAAACAGACAAAGTACTATACATATAGTGTGCTAACAACTATAAATTGCATGTTTAAATATATGTAGATATTTGAAAGACATAAAACAATAAAATGTTATAGTAAAATATATAAAATAGTAATATAAAATATAAAAAAGAATATTTTACAGATGAAGAATTATATTGTAAACATAATTTGCTTCCTTTATAAGTAACTTTATTTAAGGCTTAAATATTTCTCCCATAAAATTTTATTGTGTAAAAGAATAGTTACGCACGAAATGAAGAATATCTTAAGCACAATATATTTGAGAAATTTATTTAACACACACATTTTAATGAAATATAACACTTGTAACAAGCATCCTTAAATTAAAAAATAACAATATTGATAATAATATACGTTCCTAGCTAACAGTTTAGCTAATCAAGAAATATTGTAACCTTTTATTTTACCAGGCAATGTAACAGATTATTTATATGACATCTATTGCCTCCTTCTGATGCATCCCTCCTTAACTATGATTAGAAATTAATACTCTTCAATTATCTAATTTTTTACTCTCTAATTTCCTTATATTAAAATGCTGTAGCGCTGTTCTACGGAAATTGCGCCGACTAACGAAATTAGACTTTTCTGCAAATAAGCTCGTTTTATATCACCCCGTTTGCTAGTATTTGCTAGAACAGTTATTCATGACAGATAGGTTAAATTTTGTCTTTATTTTACCAATACTCACTAAAAATGGTAAAAAATTACGCAAATGGTGCAAAATGTCAATGTGAAGAGAAATTAGAATTTTGAAAAGATAAATAGCATTCGTGATAGATTTTTTAATATTGAAAAAATAACTATTACGTCATATTGTTTGGAAACTCACATATTTGAAAAAGCTGCGAAATATACATGAACTTTATCTATTTAGAAAAATCTCCCCGAACTGGCGACTATTTTTTTAAAAAAGTTTAATTATTTAAGCTACTATTTGTCCGTTTAACATTCAGGATCAAACTACAGATAATAGTACTTTTTATCTGCAAATAATAATTAATAAATTTTTAAATGCAGATGATAATTTTTATCCTGCAAGTAATAGTATTTACAACGCTACTTTTTTCAAGTTTTGTCATTAAATTTCCTTTTAATTTAAACTTCTTCCAAGACAAAAATTCATCATGGTTTACCATTGATTTTTCTTAGTTTAGCATTTATTTGCCCCATGTAATCTATTACTAGATTAAAAATTCATACCTATTTTAACTTCTCGCTTCAATCAAGTCGAGAAATTTGAGTTGCTAATAGTTAAACTTACATTCTGAAATCTTTGCTATGTATTTAAGGGCTTATAATAAATATTACGTATTTCTGTAATGTATAGCTGAAAACTATGTTTTTATATAAAAAAATAATTAGATTTATTTTATACTAGCAAACTTTTAAAAATTGCGTAGTAGTTTCCTTCCATTTGCTCAATTCCCATACGGTGACTCATTGCTCCCTGGAATTATTGAATGAAATACAATTTGCTGTCTCCTGGGAGTTAAAACGAAAGATATGGTGATTCTTTACCTTTACAAAGAATCTGACTTGCCACTCTCATCAATTAATCAATCAATCAATGATAAGCAATTAATCAATCAATGAATCACAAGCAATTAACCAATCAATGAATGACAAGCAATTAATCAATTAAGCTATCTTAATTAATGTCCTTCAATAAATTTCACGTAGTTGGATTTTCTGAAATTCATGAGTCATTCAGTATTAAAATGTATTTCTTATCCAATATTTTCTTTAACTACATAGAATATTTTAAATATTTTTCAGTGAAAAATTAAGAAAGTATTTTCATCGAATTAGTTCTTACTCCAGCGTTTATTTCCAATCAGAACTATAGGTCTTATATTGGTAAAAAATGTTTTAAAAGTTTTTCTTTTAAACTAAAGTGGTATTTATTTGCCCCATTTAATCTTTTACTAATGTTAATACCGATTTTAACTTTCAATCGAACCGATCATAGTTAATTTTGCATTTCAAAATTTATATTACGTATTTAATGACGTTCAAGAGCAAACAGTGCGCATGCGTCGTCATTGTACGCCCTGCTATGGCGACAGCTGCTGTTTCATATTTTTTTTAGAATCCTTTTTTTAATTTAAATTTTATTACACATTGATTTGGCTAGTTTATTTTTTGAGTAGGCCAGAGAGATCCTATAAAATACCTCTCGAGTTGGGAATAAAAGAAAATTTCATCATTTGAACGATGTTTTTATTTTTCTTGTTTTAATTAAGAATCAGAAATCCTAAACTACAGTTCAAATGCCTTATATTGAATACTCCGCATTTCTGTAATGCATTGTAGAAAACTATGCCTTTCGATGGAAAAGAATTCGATTTAGTTTTATACTGTCAAACCTTTATAAAACGTATAGTTTTTCTTCCATTTGCTCAATTCCCATGCGATGACATATTGCTCCCTAGAACTATAGTCTGAAATACGATTTGTTATCTCCCGGGTGTTAAAACGAAAAATACGAAGGTTCTTTATCTTTACAAAGAAGCAGCTTTGACACTCTCACCAATGGTAAGCAATTCATTTTATAAAGCCTCGGAGGGAAAATACACTTTTATGACTTTTCATCACAAAGTCCGCAAAAGATTTATGAAAGCCAACACTGGAATATAAAGTGTAAATAATCGAAAAATATTTTCAAATATAATTTTTATAGAAATGACATTTTAACTTTATTTTTCACGCTTAAATTAGGTTGTGGTGATAATGTATGAAAGTAATGTAAAAGTTTGTTTTTGTGATTAATCTGATGTTTAATATATTTTACAAAAAACTGAAAGTCTTCAAACTTTTAAACATTGTTTTTTTTATGTTAAATTAGATTGTGATGATAAAGTATGAAGGTAATGTTAAAGCTTATTTCTTATGGAGTGATCGAATGTCTAATATGTTTTATAGGAAACAAAGTCATCAAACTTTTAAACAATATTTTTTGAAGCTAAACTAAGTCGCGATGATAAATTATTAAAGTATTGTAAAAACTTATGTTTTATGGATTGATCGGATGTTTAATATATTTGATAGAAAACAAAGTCATCAAACTTTTAAACATATTTAATAAATTTGTCACCATATTTTTTTACACATATGTCTGTTATATAATAAGCTAAATTTAATTTGTAAACTAAAACAGAATGAGTGCTTTTGATTACCATATTTAGCAATGTCGTGCGTAAAATATGATTGTCATTTAAATTTATGTATTTATGCACAATAAATGTAATGTTATTAATTTATAATACAAAACTGCTTACATTATCATATACTGAATTCAATATATCATGTGTATAATGATGCTAAGCTTTCTTCCAAGATACTACATTGCAAAAAATTTCAAATCAAATTGCGGTAAAAAGTAACGACATCCTGGATGAATCAACCGTAAAATTAATTTTACCTTAAAATCCCCCTTTAACAAAAATATTATGTCGTATATTTTACAGTAATAATTATTTATCAACAGTGATTCAATGATTTTACGGAAATATTACTTTAAATTTACGGTACATCAGATTTTTTCATTAATTTCAATTTTATGATAAAATTGGATTTTATTTTAAAAAGTACTTGCATCGCCGGTGCTCTGCATATTTTACAGTAATTTTTACAGTGTATTTTCTTTTTTTTTTAACTAACTTAAATTTTTGCCATATATTTCCAAACTGAATTAAGGCCAAGTAATTTATGTGCTTAAAATTAAAGAGAGTTTAAACTAGGGTAAAATTTGAGAAATCGCAAAACATTATATGAGTTATATGATATTATATGAATTTCTAACTACCAGTTGCGAATTCATTTAATATAGAAAAATCCTGTCAATCTATATCTTCTTTACAAATTTATATAAAACTACTATTGAAACGTATATTCAAGATTACATGACTGACAGTATAACCACGATGCTATGATGATGATTCCTTTTTATTGTATCATAAACATGAAAGTACTTACTTCATTCTTTTTAAAACACGTAAATACTTTTGCATTAGTTTTTCTGGCAATTAAAACATTTATGGATTAAATCTCAAAAATAATTTTAATATTTTTTCCAGCTGGTTCCACATTTATGCAGATTCAATTTTAATTATTAATATTCCTAACATCTTTAATATGGTGCTAAATTGAGCCATGTAATCACACTAATAAAACTTGATGGTATGATACTGTAGCGCAACTACCACTACAATTATTCTATTACCATTCACTAGTATATAAGACATGTTAACTTGATTCTATCAGGAGATACCTTTTGATAGATGAATGTTGACATCATCGGCAATCTATCATCCGCATTGAAGACTTTTGGAAGTGGTCTAGACACGCCTCCCTCGGTAGAAACGCCCCTCTCGATATGAACATTCTGAGTTTGATAGATGGAACACAGTGAACATTGGACTTTCTATTTGCGACTGCGACTTCGTTCTCCTTACACTGTTGCTACTATACAACCGAATTACGCAAAATAGGGACCTGCAAGCACTCGACTACTAACAGCAACACAAGAGCGACCACGCTCACAACACTGATCTTAACACAGCTCTCGCGACCAGCATTCAAGTCTGGTGATCTTAATGCAACTCTTCCGGCCTCTCGCAATACAGGAATCAAATAGTGGTGTCCGTTCATCAATTTCTATCACAGATAAAATTCTGATTTGGGAGTACTATATCGTAACTACCACTAAAATTATTCAATTCAAATTCACTAGTATATAAGACATGTTACCTCGATTCTATCAGGAGGTACCTTTCGTTAGATAAAGGTTGACACCGTTGGCAATCTTACCCCCCCCCTATACTATAGTTAAACTTGGAGAGAAATAAGTTTCAATTTATTACAACTTTTAAGTTTGCACCAGATTTGCTGCATGTGGTTACTCAACGTTAATGCATAAGCTATAACTCTTAATATAAAAGGCGATAAATGCAAATCTTAGTTTTACTTCTACCTTTAATTAAATATTAATTGAATCAGATTATGAAAAGTTGCAACCTATAATTCTAGAAAATTTACCAATTAGTTTATAGTTATACAAAATAGATAATAAATCGTTGACTCTAATTTAGTTCAGCTAATTAAAGCGTAAGACTCAATAAGAAAGTGATAAGCTTTTTTTCAGCGGAATTTGCTAACTCGTTCATTTCCTGCGGAGTTGTTGTCTTCATTTTGCAAGGAATCCCGAACCTACAACAATGCACAGTACTTCTTAGTCTTTTTTTGTTCCGTAAAAGGAATGTCTTAGGCATCTGGTTGGTTTTCTCCTCGCATTCTTTCTAAAGAAAAAAAATCCTCAAAGATTCTTTCTCTCTTTGGTTTAGTATTGCAGGTGAAATATATGTTCTTGTAAAGCATTTACTTTTCTCTGTAGGAAAATTCTAGAGCAATCGATATTATTGAAGATAAGCTCAGCTTTGTGCATGACATATGTTTATCATAAAAAGACTATAGATACCTTTACAAAAAATAAGGTGTTTTTGAGGTTGTTTTGAGATTGACAGGTGTAAAAAATATACTGAGGTATAAAATGAGGTTATGTTTTGCACCGAATATAACTTCATCAATAAACCTCAATTATAACCTCATTTACACCTCATAAAATCAAACTCATCTATAGTGCAGCTATATTTCTAGTTGAAATCGAGTGAAATTGTTTACACCTCAAATATATTTATTTGCTTGAAGTGTAAAGAGAACATGTACCTCTCAAAAAAAAAATTCTCTAAGCTGGCTGCACTAAGGTAGATTTTTGTCAACCTCAAAGCAATCTCAAGTGCGAAAAAAAACTTCTTACTCCTTGATTATGAACTTCACGAAGTTTATTTTTAACGGTTGTTTTTAACGTCAATTTCAAATGAATCTCAAATGAACCTTATCACCTCAAATCTACCTCAGACGAACCCCAAAAACTCTTTAAATTTTCGTTAGGGTGCTTTTTTATAAACTTAAAAGTTATTGCAAAATCACTAAGTCTCCATCAACACCCCCAGCTGGCTTTTTTTGATTGATTCTCAAATCATTATTATTTTATGATGATAAATTGGTCGTTGCACCAACATTTAAAGAAAATAAATATTCAACTATAAGATTTTGCAAGTTTTAATTTTATTAGCACGATTTGATAACAGATTCGATTGGGATAAAATGTAAACAATATGATTTTCCTCTGTTGCTATATTGAAACTCCATCAGCAGACTTGTTTTTTAATTTCGTATTTAGTATTTAGTTTCTATAAAAACTCGTTACATTCTCTTTCCCTAAGATTAATTGTACATAAAAATAATGCAAAAAGTCCATTCTTATTTTTGAATTAGAGTTTCAAACGTTTATTTTATATTCATTATTTTAATTGCATACGTATGGAGAAAAAAATTCCGGTATAATTATTGTACTCTATGATTAATGATATTTCCTTTAAGAAAACAACATAAATTTGGTTAATAGAACTAAAAGATGCGATTTTTCAGCAATTCATGAGGTAACTTTTCTGTTCATATCGTAATAGTTTACCGGGAAGTTGGGTTTTTTAAAATAATACATAGATCTTATTAATACACGTTTAGTAAAAAATACAAAACCGAAATTTAGATTTTACCAAATAAGGGCATAACTAGAATCATGCTGTTGGTCATGAAATTTTAGAGCCACACCAACCTTGCAAAACGTCTATGCATGCCATTTACGGAAGGTTTTATTCCATTTGTTCCATAAGTCATTTGTTTTAAAGAGTATTCACCATCAAATGCTAGCAAAAACAGCACACAGACTATAACAGAGCATACAGCGGCAACAGCACACAGACGATAACTGCAACTATTGGACTATAAATGTTTGCTTCGCCGTCATTTTGCACCATTTAAAATTCTACTACTCTATGTTATTCTGTTTTGGATGCATCCATCTCAGCATGACTTTGCATTCACTTTAAGCACTTTCATCACATTGGTTAATCATTTATCGGCAATCAATTTGTGGTGAACTCCTTTTACTTCATTTTCAACCCTGAAAGTCGCCACTGATAACATTATTTTATTTTTGCAATTCACCTTATTGGACACTGAATGGATTTTTCTTGTTTTCTCCATTTTGATTACAGAAATATGAAAATAGTTTGATTACATAAAAATTAAACACATCAGAAGAAATGTATCTTTTCCTTTAAAAATCTATACTTTTTTTTCGATTGAAACTCGTGAAGCTTTATATATTTTTACCTTGATTTCTAATTAGCTACTTTGTGAGTCACAGTAATAGAGTTTGAAATGAATCAAAATTAAAACGTTTGAAAAGATTCATTACATTCAAAATTCAAGTAGTAAAGTAATTTCAATTAGCTTTAAAATTTTAGTAATATTCAATAACAGTAAGGAAATTTTCGGTTACATAAAAATAAGATATATTTGGATAATTTTATTTTTATTCTCTGCCAACTCTTGCAAACATTTTTATGATAACCGATAAAAACTCATAAAACTTTATTTTTTCCCTTCAAGGTTTTACAAAATGAATTGCTTACCAGTGGCGAATATGTCAAACCGATTTCTTAGCAAAGATGTAAAACCTATACTTCCCCCGTAAAAACTCCCAGAATATAATAAATTGCAGTTATATGTCATTATAAAGGAAGTAGGGTAGATAACGAACGTAAGCAATAAATAACTATTGATGCTTGACATTAACAATTGCATTACACATACTGCATAGAAATAATATCAAGCACATAATATTCTACGGCATATTCAAATATTCAAATAAAATCGAGGAAATTGTTTTTAGTCAAAGTTTACAAACTATATTACGAATCATTGGAAAATGTATATATATATACATCTATATATATATATATATATATATATATTTCTCTTACACGGCGACAAAAAAGCCTCATTACAACNTATATATATATATATATATATATATATATATATATATATATATATATATATATATATATATATATATATATATATATATATATATATATATATATATATATATATATATATATATATATATATATATATATATATATATATATATATATATATATATATATATATATATATATATATATATATATATATATATATATATATATATATATATATATATATATATATATATATATATATATATATATATATATATATATATATATATATATATATATATATATATATATATATATATATATATATATATATATATATATATATATATATATATATATATATATATATATATATATATATATATATATATATATATATATATATATATATATATATATATATATATATATATATATATATATATATATATATATATATATATATATATATATATATATATATATATATATATATATATATATATATATATATATATATATATATATATATATATATATATATATATATATATATATATATATATATATATATATATATATATATATATATATATATATATATATATATATATATATATATATATATATATATATATATATATATATATATATATATATATATATATATATATATATATATATATATATATATATATATATATATATATATATATATATATATATATATATATATATATATATATATATATATATATATATATATATATATATATATATATATATATATATATATATATATATATATATATATATATATATATATATATATTCACGAATTATTTCGGAATATTTCTTTCTATCCCGCTAAATGTTCTTTTTATCTTATCCGACAGAAAACTCATAAAACTCCGAGGTTTTACAAAAAGAATTGCTTACCATTGGCGAAAATGTCAAATCGACATCCTAGCAAGGATGTAAAACCTCCATTTTCACCATACTAGCACCCAGTAGATAACAAATTGCAGCCTGCGTTAGAGGTTTAGGCAGCTATACGTTATCATAAAGAAAGTAGGGCACATAAAGAACATAAAAAATAAATAACTATTGTTGCTTGAAAATAACAATTGTATTGCATATATTAAATTGAAATGATATTAAGCACATTACATCCTACAGTGCATTATTTTAGAAACCGTGAAACAAATGACTAATTTCATAAATTTCCTTTTACTATTTTTATGTTTAGTCTTGTTTAAATCACTTCACATTTTCAATTTGTCCCTTTGACAACTGATTGTACAGTTAAACAAAGTTTATATATTCATTTAGATAAGATGGAAATACATTCTAGAATTTCTTTGTTCAAAATATAGAACTAATCAATATTTTCTAAAAATATCATCTGTCAATAAGCTCTGATTTTATTCCTTCCCCTTTCTTTATTGTTTTATTCATTTCATTTATTTATTTTCGTAAATAATAATGTTGCTACCTGAGATGTCAATGAACTGCAAGGTAATGCATAGGTATGTTTAGATTCCCTCGAATGCACTTTTTAAGCTTTTTGAAAGAAGATTAAATAAATAAAAACTTTGTAAGCTTCATAAGTTAAATTTAATTAAGTTCCACATGTTTGAAAAGTCCAAAGCATGACGCTTTTCTCCTAGACAACAGGTGAATGATGAACAATGTAGAAGCAGGTTTTTGTAAAGAAGTCAAAGTTGCTAAGATAAAGGGGAAGAGAAAAATTATTTTGGAAACAAACATAAAGAAAATGGAATTTTAGCTGCTAAAGCAGGTAAATTAGGACATAATGTAAATTCCTGCGCAACACAAAGATGGAACAGAAATAAAATAATTTAATAGAAATTCGGCATTAATGTGAAAGAAACAAGACATCAAGATTATCTGATGAACAAAAGGAATTATGGTTTTTCCGATATTTATAAAGGGTAAACCAACCAGTGAAGGAACACTACCCAGTGAAGGAACTTTTAAAATATATATATATGGATTAAAAATAAGAATTTGAAAGTTTTTCTTTAGATTGACTGGTAACAACAGCTTACTTCCAAACAATAGGAAGTCATCTAGCAATGTTTTGGATTACCTGGTCAAATAGACTTCTCTGGAAAAATTTTTGAATTTGTTATTATCTCTGCAATACCTTGCTTCTTTGAAAAAATTATAAGGTAAGTATTTGTATTCATATGTTTGAAGCGGAATTAATTGCATGTAATAGTTTTATTTTTCTAAATGTGAAAAAGAGAATTCAAAATATAGTTATTGAAGTTACGTTTTATTTTTTTAAGCATCTACTGCATAATACTGCATTTTTTTACTGCATAATAAACTACTGAGATAAGGGGGTGTTTATTCACTGGATCACCAAACGATTAAAAACCAGTGAAGGAAGTGTTCCTTTACTAGGTTTTTTTCTAAGTTAATGAAAATAAAAGATAAACTTTAATTTTCTTGTACCTTTAGTGATGTTCCGCATCAAAAGTATGTTAAGGAGCGACAGCCCAT
>NC_092208.1:66474764-66482195 GCF_043381705.1 Parasteatoda tepidariorum
AATAAATTATTGTGATGGAAAAAAATTATTGAAAACTATCCAAACATTGACGGCAGTAATACCACAAACGTTGTAAGACCTTGCGAGCGTCATGTGCGAGCTTCACATCTCATAATAATTTGTAGCATCAAGTTTGCCAACTCTATGTCGCATTTCGTACAACTGTAGTGAGTGACAGTGCTTGGCTTCTACTGTGTGCAGCGGCCTGTAAACACGTTAGCATGGATACTACTCAGGATTATGGCAATAAATTATTGTGATGGAAAAAAATTATTGAAAACTATCCAAACATTGACGGCAGTAATACCACAAACGTTGTAAGACCTTGCGAGCGTCATGTGTGAGCTTCACATCTCATAATAATTTCTAGCATCAAGTTTGCCAACTCTATGTCGCATTTCGTACAACTGTAGTGAGTGACAGTGCTTGGCTTCTACTGTGTGCAGCGGCCTGTAAACACGTTAGCATGGATACTACTCAGGATTATGGCAATAAATTATTGTGATGGAAAAAAATTATTGAAAACTATCCAAACATTGACGGCAGAAATACAACAAACGTTGTAAGACCATGCGAGCGTCATGTGTGAGCTTCACATCTCATAATAATTTCTAGCATCAAGTTTGCCAAGTCTATGTCGCATTTCGTACTACTGTAGTGAGTGACAGTGCTTGGCTTCTACTGTGTGCAGCCGCCTGTAAACACATTAGCATGGATACTACTCAGGATTATGGAATTTTTTTAATTTTGCAACTACACAGTGATTTTTCCCCATTTGTTGTGCATTAAATGAGTATCATGACAAAAATCTGGCACTAAAAATAGGAGGAAATTTTCTCGTGTTCAGCCCTACTACCTCAATAATTAGGGTTTATTCACAAATATATTGTCTGTAGAGGAAAAAAATGTAAGTAACCTTTTTACTGTGCCCGGAGTTTAGGTGTGATGCTATAATTCAGGCTTTATACTTTCTCCAAGCTGTAATTCATTTTCCGTTTAGCATGCGCACATAAAGATAAACAATCATATGGATTTTTTGGACAAATCTTGCAGTCGAAGTTACGTGTCTTGTCCGTCATAAAACAAATTTGTATTTTGGTTTGCATGACAATAACATTTCATCAAAAATTCCTTCTGGTTCAGGATTAAAACGAAAATAATTGCTTCTAATCAGCAAGTAGACAGTTTCAGATACATTAACGAATTTGTAATTCAATAAGAGCTTAACTAAGATACTTAGACTATCGAATCTGAGAAATAATATAACTTATCAGAATTACTTGGATTGTTTTTTAACACGGCAGTTTCCAAGTTTTGTTTTACAAATGATTTTCATGAACTTTGTAGGTTTTCAAAATAAAAAAGCAGACATAAAACTTTAAAGATGAATATCTTTCTCATGAGGTTCAAAATTATCTCTTTTGACAATTTTGGGAATTTTAGGTATTGCTATGATTATTTATTTTACTCAACGTAAGGGCTCGAAATTTTGATAGAGCACAATTCAAAACAATTTAGGAAAAGTCTGAAAATATGAGCGTCAAAGCTAGCGTGTATCTTTAAAATCAATATTAGAAATGGCGAAAATGAAACCCCGCTTAAAGTGTACCTTACGTTGTTTCTAATTTAAAATATAGGTGTCACCCTCTCATAATATCAAAAAAATCGTTAATCAACAAAAGACAGGCTCTAGTGAGGAATTTTGAAAAAATTGTATTTTTGAAATTTGATTTCTCATGAACTATTCGACGAGTTTCGTTCTAGTTTTGTATTTTGCCATTTAAAATTACAATCTCTAAAGTAATGTAAATAATTGTGCATTTTACTATTCAAAACTTTTTCAATATTGTCAAAATAATGAAAAGATTAAATATTATCGGATACTAGGTATTTTGTTTAATATTATTCATGTGGTTTGGAACATTTCATAACAATATTCATAAAAAGAAAAATAATGAAATGGTAAACTCTACCTAGAACAAATCCATCTTTACTCCATTGAACGGCTCCAACTTGATTGCCAATGTGACATTGCAGATCTGATGACTGGCCTTCTATGATTTCTGTATCCTGTGGTTTTACCCTGAAGTATTGTTGGTTACATTCACCTAAAATATACAATTATATATATATTTATTTAAATAGTATTAATTTATTTAATGAATTATTTTGTAGACATATTTGTGCATTTGTAAAAGTTACAATATCATCTTTCATCAGTCGTAAATTATTAAGATAGATTGAGACAGCAAAGATTTATTAACTGGATATTTTAGTTTGATATAAGGTTTTTCTTCGATTTTAAAACGCTCTATTGATATGATGCCTTGCTTTTTTTAAGACCTGTAAACGGAGTTGGAATAGGCTGAACTCAATCCGTTATGACAAGATTCTGGAATACTACCCAATTAAAAGATAGCCCATAGCTGCAGATGCCATTTTTCATGATAGGCTGATCTAAATCTCACAAATTAGAATATTCGCTTGAATATTCCCTAGCACGTGACTCAACAAGCATTTTACTAAGTGATGATTGATTTTTGATTTTTGGTTTTCGTTTCGAGTTAAAAATTGAGCTGATATTCACAAATAGACAATTTGCTACTTTAATTATAATCGGAAAATAGTATTGGCGCAATACCACATTACATTACTAAAAGGTAGATCGAACAACAGAAGATGGTAACAGTCACCCAACCTCCGCACCACACTTCTTTACCACTGAACGGTTGTTGAACTTCATAGGCTCTGCTACCGTCGGGGACATTACGATAGAGTGGATTCCGAACCACTAATATACGGTCGTAAGAAGAGAAAACTGATCGGACAACCAGCTTTTAAAATAGGAAATCGAAAGCTGGATTAAGCAAGGGTTGGCGATGACCAAAACCACCAGGCTGACCGGAAGGGGAGTTCGTGAGTGAGAGAGAGAGAGAGAGAGAGTAAAAAAAAGTCTTAAATAATCGCGTTATAAAAAAGTGAGTGTTTAATGGTAAAAGTGACTTTCAATTTTTAAATCTCCAAAACAGTAATTATATTTTCATGATTATTTTAATGCATGTTTAATAAGCATTATACATATATTAAAACATATATGATTTATGATCATATATGATTTAATATAGTTAAATAGATTAAATCCTATATTGTTTTAAGTTAATAAAATGATTATGTTAATTAAGAAGTGTTTTATAAATAATTTATCCATAAATTTATTTTTAAATTAAGAAGTGTCTTATAAATAATTTATCAATAAATTTATTTTTATTCAATCTTATACTTAGCCTTACACGCATTGAGATAAACAATCTTACTCAACTATCAAACAGCATTTACAAAATAATGTAAATATATACATTGAAAAGAGAGAGAGAAAAATATATTTTTCTAATTTTAAAAGCTTAGATTTTGATTTTGCGAATTAAATAAAATAGTAACATAACATGCTTTTATGTTTAAGTTACAAATTTCTATTTATTAATAAATTCTAATTGAAATTTAATTTCTCCGGAGTAGTTTTCTCTTCCACTCTTGTTAGGATAATTTTTAAACTCTATTAATTTAATTTTTTTTTATTTCAAGCGTTATGGTTTTCATTTTGTTAAGAAAGAAAAGCGCTTATTAAATTATGGAATATTGCTTTTTATTTAATAACAATGCTTTCCCTTATGTAAGGTTCCTTAAAATCATAAGACAAGATTAAAAAAATAAAATCACTGTAAAAAATTTTAACTTAAGTTGATAATACATTTTTTCAGAAAGGAATGCGCTATTTAGCTTTTTAAATTTGTTATGCAAAATAGTTTATTACCATTTAGTTACTTAGAATGTACCAAGAAAAGCATAAACAGAGCACGAAATCTCTGTTTCATTGCTAATTTTCTTGAAATTATTCATAATCAATAGTGTTTAAGTTACTATTGTTTTTAGGTATAAAAACTACAGTTTTGTACTAGTCGGATGTGAATATGTGAATAAAAGATGTATTGGATTCACTGAATAGTTTTGACGTTGAATTGATGGAGGTGAAAACCGAATCGATAAGACTAAAAGTTTGAAAAAAAGAAAAATCTTATTGTCTTATTTTACTAAACAAATTTAAAAACTTTATATAAATCCACTGCAAACAAATTGACTATATCACGGTTGAACGCTTAAACAACTTTTCTGACAGTAAACTTTACTACCATTCACTGCTGATCAATAAAACCGTACTTTAAACCTTATTACAATGGGAATTTATATTTCAAGGTCAAATTACAGAAAAGTACCAGTACTTTGGGTGCATCATCCGTAAAACCTATTTTACCGTAAAATCCTTTTTCATTGTGAAAAATAATAGTAACTCTTACATTAATATCTACTTAATGGAAGTGATTCAGAGATTTTGCTATAATTATTACTGTAAAAATTACGGTATATCAAATCTTTTGTCCCGTAACATGTTCCAGTAAAAATTAATTTTACTGTAAAAAGTACCGTTATCTTAGTGCCGGTATATTTTACCATAACTTGATCCGGAAATTTTTAAAATGTCACTATTTCATTACTTCTATTACATTAAATGTAAAAGAAGTGCGATAATACAGTTAAATTAGTCCCGGTGTTAAGTTGAATGGTATAATGTTTCAATTTATCACACAGTTTGATTACACTGTTTCATAAATTATGTCTGTAGTTAAAATATCTGAACAAAGGATACGTTGCTTTAAACATGCTCTAATACAATTTTTCAAAGTTTGTTTCTCAATTATTTCAAAACAAATTTTCAGTTCTCTAATTTTTTTACCATCGAAACCACAAAGTAAAAAACTTACCGGTATTTCTGTATAAACTCTCTATTCTTAACACAATAAAGTCTTCCGGTAAACTAATAAGCTTTCATTTTAGGGAAATCACTCAATTACATTAATTACAAGCGAAAATAATGGTATCATTCAATCTTTAAGCTTATGATAAGTTTTTTTTAAAAAAAAAAACGTCTTTTATCTGATAAGACGTAACGCTTCTATTGTAAGGAACATTTTTGCCTTTCTAGATTTAGAAGACAATGGATGAAATGTGTTGTTCTCCAACGAAATCGCTTCATTATCTTAAGACAAATTACGCGCCTTTGTTTGCGAAGCTTAAAGACAGTCAGTGAGAAACTGATGCGATCCAATTAGCACAAGACTCACAACGCTTTCCAACAATATATCACATTTAATGAGAAAAATGAATTTAACACTGTAAATGAATACATATAATTATTGAGTAGGAAAGTGACGTGAGTTAAAAGAATGGAAATAGTCATACCTGTTTATATTTTATTCTTTAGTAAATTGTGCTTATTTATTTTAAATTGTTAATGCATTGAGAAAAGAAAGTACTGTCGAAGCTACCAAAAGTTATTGAAATTTATAGTGTCTCTTGCTCTATAAGAACACCAAAAAGCTTGATAATTTTAGCTGAAGTGCTTTGGAAATAATATTGGTAAAATTAACAATAAAATATTATTTAATAATGAGTGATAAAACTTGGTGAAGGTGGTGAAATTTGGTAAATACATATCATGTTACTTTAAAGCATGGCATAAAAACCTATCATTCTGCTACTTTTACTTTTTTGTATTTTTTACTAAATGTGAGGTTATAAAAACTGTAATTTTGAACACCAGAAATCTCAGTGAACCGCTATCATATAATGAAAAATTTACCAAGCGAATGGTTTAAATGCCGTGGATTTTAGTTTTATTAACCATAATTAAATATTTCTTAACCAGAAATGTTATTATATAACAGAAATTAAATGAATTTTTTTTTCTCTGTGAAGGAGATGCATGGTACTAACATCATATAGATCTCCTAAAAGCCCATTTATTATATATTTGAGTAAACTTATTTAAAACTTAGATAGTTTGAGTCTCAACTCTTAGGTATCAGTATTGAGTAAATTAAAATTTGAGAGAAAGAAAGTTCGATGGAAAATTTTTTTCATATAGGCATAAAAAATATTAAATAAAACTAGTTGGAAAGTTTAAGTTAATTTTAATTCATAATTAAACATGTCAAATAAATGTAAAGACTGGTTTCAAACTTTTTATCAAACTTTTACTTGATTGTGCTATATTTTATTTCTTTATTTTATTTCTATTAAAAAGCTAGATCTGTCCACTAAGTTAGATCTGAGATATTCTTTTAACTTAAAGAAGCTTATAACAGTTACAGTTGGCTTCGTTTTGGCGTAAAAAGAACTTGCAAATGAAATGAATTCATTCGCATGAATACTAATAGTGAATAATTGCACAATTTGATTTTGACCACGTTAAAAATTTTGATCACGTTACCGCGATACCGTACGAACATGTAAGAGACAAAACTAAATCCCCTCTTATTTGGGCAATATGCTTTTTTTGGACTTGTATATTATTTTGAATTTTGACCAAACGATTTTAAATCCTCAAATACTTGATATTATTCTTATTGAAAATAAGTCGGAACAGATGGTTGCAGAGATGGCTAGTTTCAAATTAAATTTAAAAACCATTACTTAATAACTTTTATTTCATGTAATGTGCGTTGAATCATTTAAAACTAGCAAAACACAGTCTGATTTCACCACTTCGCAAATCTTGATTGGCTCGTACGGGCATTAATGTAAAGCATCAATTTGAACAAACTCTTGATAATTATAATAACAATTCTAATCTCCTTGTTTTAGAAATTAGTTTTTATATAAATTTATTAAAAATTTAGATTATTTAGATAATTTTGAATAATTGAGACACAATATCTGTTACGTAGAAGATTAAACTAGGTTTCGAATACAGCATTTACAGAAATAATATTTTTATATATGTCTTTAAGGACATTGGAGAGAAAAAAACCTAAAAGTATACAACGTGAAAAATTTTTTAGATCTACTTTACAAATCTGAGATTACTCTGATGTCGTTAATGTTTACAAAATCGAATGCTTTTTTTTCATCCTACCTATTGAATTTTAATGAAAGACCATATGGCTGAAAAAATAACAGCAAACGTATTTTGATAGGAAAGAAACTGGTTACCTTTGGCTATCGGCTGAGTCATCGTCACAATCCTAACTGTGCTGTGTGTCATTACGGTAATATGACATTTCAGTAACTACTTATAGTAATATTAGTCAAACTGTATCAAACATTAATTCTGAGTTTTAGTGAATTCAAAGATATAAAAAGATGAAGAGATATGCCTCTATAACCTATAAAATATATATTTCGAACAAACGCGTGTCAGGAGCTGAATTCATTAAATTAGTAACTAATATTTAATTATTACTTCTAACATATTTAAATCTATTCTCGAAAATCGAGAATATCTGAGGTGCCGTCAATCTAGAATTAATTATGAAATCTGCAGAATTAAACAATCCAATTTTGATTATAAAACCTAGCACGTGACTCAACAAACAT
>NC_092208.1:66483572-66531797 GCF_043381705.1 Parasteatoda tepidariorum
GAAATGAAAAAAAATAATTGAGACTCAGGTTCGTATTTTGCAGCAGGAACGGTATCATTCTAACTAAAATCCAACAATTCCCTTTGGACAAAAGCTGGAAAACATACAAATAAAAGTGATCCTGGGGTCTTAAGAAGGACATTCTCAAAATCAATAAAAAGGCTTGCAACACTGAGCCTGTATGTATATATACATTGATACTTGTTGGAGAAATGAGCTGTAACGTTCATTCCTTGCCACCCTTTTCAATCCTGGTTCAGGACCTGCCCCACCCCCCATTTCAGATCTGCCCAATTCTTTGGAGAACTTCACTTGTCTACTGGGGAATGAATCTGGGCGCTAAAGAATCAAATCACTTTTTTAAAGGATTTTTTTTTCATTTTTTTTTCAAGTTTTGTATTTTCTTGGTCTTTTAAACAAAGATTTTGATATAGATCTTTTCCATTCATGTCCAAAAAGGTTTTATTAGTTTTTCTTTCAACTGCGAGTAACGGGTTTGATTTGGATTGTACGTTACGTATTTTTCAACATTTATTAATGACGTCTATTATACATCACATGCAATTTTGCATTTGTAATACGTCTAATGTACGAGTTTGCAGAAATAAAATATATTCTTTTTAATTTAGTTTAAAACAATGTTCATTACTTGTTAGTCAAGAAATCAGTTATTCATAAACGTACTTAAATGACTTAATTTAGAGAAAGATTTGCATTTTATTTCAAAAGGTGGAATGAATTTTGAATTTTAGAAAAATATTATGTTCTATCTTACAATCATTATGCAAGAATGTTTTTATATCACTGAATCACGTCAATCTCCACCCATTCCATTCTAGTTCACCCTGCAATTAGAAAGCACAATCTGGAAACCAAAATGTCCTGCTAATCTACATAATTCTACGATGGTTGTTCTAGTTTCTACTAAATGACTTTTATGTATATTAGATTTAGTTATCTTTCAAATTAAATATGATCTTATAGTCTTTTTTTCGTTTTTTAAAAATAAAAGCATGAATTTTGCTGCATAATTGAAATAATGCTGCTAAGTTTGAAATAATATTTGTAGTATTCTTATTCTACTATTCTAATAAAAATTACTATAATTTTAGTCTTATAAATATTATTCTGGATTTTAATCTTTCTTACGTTCATTATCTGTGTTTTCTGTTTGAAGAGGCATGTTGGGCCATTAAAACTCTTTTTCTTTTCCTATTCTGAGAAAGCAAACCTACCGTATTTTTGAATAATATTTACCGTATTTTTGGCTCTATGGGACTAACCAAAAACTTGGTATTTGTAATGATTTTATACAATTGCAAATAAATTATAATTTTATAAAAAAGTGAAAAAAATTTGGTAAATAGGATGAAATTTGGTAATTTTACCATCATATCTTACAGCGTAGCATAAAAACTATTTATTCAGTAAAATTTTATTTTCAGTTTTGTATTTATTTTCTTAATACATGGTAATAAGAACTATAACTTTGAAAACCAGAATTCGGGTAAATTATTATCATATGAACGAAATAACCAAATAAATTTCAAAGGTTACCTATAAACACAGTATATTTAGGTCTTGTAGTAACCAGAATTTTTTTATCCGTTTACGGAATGAAAATACAAAAGAATATCCCAGGCTGTGAACTAAACATATATAATAAACATATAGATATTTTGTTATAATAATCGACGTAAATTTGAGTTTTTATTATGAAAAGTTGCTACATGTTTGGCTTAAGTTCATTTTTCTCGTCTTTTGTTTTAAGAATTTAAATAAATAAGCTTAATCGTATATTTCAAATTCAACTTTTTTATTCTAATTATTTTATTTTTAGAGGAACATATTTAGTTCTTGAAACCTTTCTTCATTTTTTTAAATAGTTCCTTGTTAAACCTCAAAATTACTCCATAAACACAGGGAAAAAAATATGAAGAAAACCATGAGCTGTTAAGTAAAATTTACTAATGATATAAAATTGCGTATTTTTTTAAAATCTAGTGCTAATTTTTAATATAATCAGTAACCAATAAATCCAAAAAATATTCTTTTAAATTTAAAATTCTTAAAATAGTTTTAATACTCTGTTTGAAATAAGTGCTCGAGAATCTAATTGGAAATCAGAACTACAGGAAAAATAACAAAACTAAATAAACATTAAAGATAGATATCGCTAGACCGAATCTAAACTATTACTCACCAAATAGACAAAACATAAACTATAACTCACCAATCAACAGAATATGAACTATTTCTCATCAAAAAAGTCTAGAAGATTCTTATATTTTCCTACTACCTAATAGTTGCTTTATTCTTTAAACGTGATAATCATCGACATAACGTACAGAAAAAATGTTCAACAAATCGCGTAATTATCATTCGTGACTGATTACACGTTGGAAGAAAAATATGAAGTTGTTGCATTCCTCATTCTATGGGAATAGAAGCGAAATTCGTGTTGAGTTCCCCCCAAGAAGCGTATAAGAGTTTCGCCATTTTCTCGTCCCTTTCATCTTTTTTCTGGATCAACAGAAAAGTTAGGACTGACATCCAATCATGAAAAATTTACTCGATGAGATGTTTGGTAAATGATGTTTTTGGTCACAAAAAGAAGCAATTTTAGTTTATATCCAAAATTTGAACATGTAATTATCGTCAAAACATTGCTAGGTCAAGTGGTTCATTATATTTCCGATAAAGCTGCAGTGAATATTATTTTTTCTTTTATAGTCATCGTTGAACAGCTGACTCAATTTTTGAAATTACGATTACTAATGTTCTGTCCCGTAACTACTAATGTTCAACTCCGTAGCCTTGTAATCGTCATTGAGGAACAGACCCGATTTTAAATTTACGGCAGTGTTAAATTCCGTAAATTTGTAATTTTGAACCCGATCTAGAAGACAAGGGAACTCCTGGATTAAGTATTGAGAGAAATTTGCCTTCGTGAAGGACTATTTGAGGGAACTAACCTGCATTAGCGTTACATGGAGAGGAAAACCACGAAAACCTCTCACGGTTAGCCAGGCGGCAAGGGGACTTTAACCCATGATTCGTCTACTACTGAGGATATTTACGTCAGCCCTATGGTCGGTGCAAGCCGGGTGCGAAATTCGTATCGACCAGCCATTGAGGGGATTCGAACCCGGTTCACCTCATTAGAAGGCGAACTCTCTATCCCCTGAGCCACCACGACTCAGTGAATATGATTAAAGAAAAATAAGTCAAAAGACTTCTTTTATGCACTTTCCGTAATTTTTTTTTTTTTTGCTTGCATTCATTCTTTTGCAATATTTTAGATGATGGTTTTAAAAGTAATAAGATAAATAAATAAAATACAAAATGCAATTATTTATTTTATAATTTTTTTTTTTACATTTGAAAGTCAAGAAAATGTAGTTTTCATTTCTGATTCAATTCATTGCATTCAATTAAAGTGATCATTATTAAAATCATTACATTTCATTAAAAAAGTAAGTAAAAACAATTAGATTCAGACTAATTCTTTTAACAAGCTGATTAAGATAGTGTGGATTGTACCATTATTACATAAATATGTAAAATATGCTCCAAGTTGAAGAAAAACAAATCTCTTATAAAAATTTTTAAGGATAGCTTAATTAAGGACCCTCTTTATGAAGAGAAAAAAAGATTGTAAAATTTTCTTACTTACAATTATAAATAAATTTTAGTGATTTAACTTTATGTACTAAGTCTCATTTTTCAAGGCTTCCCAACAGTGGGAAAATAAAGGATATTTATCAAACAAAGCTAACATTATGACATTTATTGCATATCAAAATTTGAAAATAACACAGAGCTACAAGCTTTCATTAAACAGACACTAAAGATAAATAATATATTCACCTATGTACATGAAATAAATAGGAACGAAATGGTGAATATCTGAATTAATATGGATAAAGAATATTAATACTGATTTAAAATACTACAGACATGTGATTCTCTTTAATTATGCAAATAAAAATAAACTAATAAATAGTTATACATAAGTTAACTTAATCAAATGAATATTTAAATTAACATATAATTAAGTTTATTTGTGTATTTAATGAAATTGGAAAATTCTACATTTCGTAATTATGCTTTAAAAAGAGTCAAATAATGCAAAAAGTTTAAGAATATGATCAGCTCCAGTTATCATGGTAATAGTTATAGAAAATAAACATTGCAATGAACATTCAATATATTACATATTTGCATGGTAAAACAAAGCACTGGGATTGATGATTGCATACTTATAAGTATATACACAATAACAAAAATTTACAAAAAGCTAACAACTTGCAATATATTTTTAGATAAACAGTGATTTGATGAGCTAGTGTGACCAGCACTGAATCATTACATTCAGTTAAAGCATTTTATTTTCACAAAAAAATAAATAGCTAAATCATTACCGACAACTTTGAAATCAATGTGTATTATTAATTAATGTTAAGACAAAATGGGGATTTTTTAAGGACAAATTAAGGATTTTTTTTCAGAACGAGCCGTTTTGGTTGAAGCTTGCAGCTGTAAGCTTGAGTACACAAAGCAGTAAATTTACAAAATGATTTTTTATATTTTTGATGTATAATAATATAATCTACTATATTAAAAGCTCAAATAGATAGTCATTAGAAAATTTACTGAAGGGTTTTTTATACATATCAAGCATAATATCGCTAATTTGCAATGTTTAAAGCTCGGATAAAAAGTTAAAAGAATTAGAAAATTTACTAAAGAATTTTTTATACTTATCAAGTATAATATCGCAATTTACAATGTTAAAAGCTCAAATGAAAAATTATAAAAACAGACAATCGATTCAGTTTTTTAAATGACACATCATTTTTCAAGTACAGAATGTTGAAAAAAAATTCATTTACTAATTCTTCCGAAGACTTCTAGAATTTTATTACTTTAATAATTTTTAGAATTACATTAATTAATAAATTCATTCAAATATTCATTAATAAATATTAGTATCTATAGCAAAATATTCTCTTTTTTTTAAATGCGACTTTAATCCCTGATAATAATGTTCTTTTGCAATTTTATTGTTTTTCTGTCAATTATGTTGGAAAAGGGGAAAATCCGAGTAACTATTCCCTTAAAAATTCTACTTAAAATGCACAAGGAAGTAGGTAAAAAAATATTAGATGAGCGAAATACGTATTTACAATGCATATATTTTACTCTCAAACAAAACTGCAAAATCAGTACAGAGCCTTTTTGTTACATTATTTGTTCTAAAAATAATGTTATATTTCCACGGGGACTTTCTTACAAAACAATAACACTGAAGCACAATAATAAAAAAAATATAAAAATGAAATGCTCTTTTTAACTGTAGTATAGAAGTCCTATACGTATTATACAAACGTGATAAATATACACCTTAACAAAAGGAGAGAACAATACGCTTGACAATTCGTATAATTATCTTTCATGACATGCTATGCGTTAAAAGAAAAATCGATGAGTTACTTTCTTCCAATAAAAGAAATAAATAAAAATGCAGTAGGCGCACAATTCTTACAAGAGACATGTATGACTTAGACATCTCTCTGTCTCTCTCTCTCTTTCTCTCTCCTTCTTTTTCTTGATACATAGATAAACAACGCAGTGTAACTTCTTTAGTTTACATAAAAATATAATCAAATTGTTTATTTCACGCTTCTTATTAATTACGGTTGTTAAAGAAATTTAAACATAAAAATAATTTGACGCTTTCAGAGACGTTTTCATACTGTTCTTTTGTGAATCTTGTACGTCTTTTGAAATATCTATAATTTATTCAAAACAGGTTTTTGTTTATATTTGTTTAATAATTTATTAAATGCGAAGTTATTTTTTTGACGTTCCATAAATATTCTAACAATAATGTAACATAATTATTCGTGCAATTAATATTTAGATATTGTTAATATCTTGAATTTCAAAGGCTATATCCTATTAATATTTTAAAGATAATGTACTAGAAATTCTTCAAAAGTGACCTAGAAAAAAATAATCGTCAACAAAAACAAAACAGTTTCTTTAAATCCACTTCAGAATTATTGCGAGGACTATTTTACAAGTTGTTTAGGTCATTTGCTAAACTGCTGCTGTATCTGTAAGTTTTGAGTAGTATTAACTTTCCATGATAACTCTAAATTTTCGATGAAATATTGAAGTAACTATTTAACAGCTGATAATATGTGCTGCATGAATATGCTTTGTTAGAATAAATATGCAAATAAAATAAATGATATTTATAAATTTATAAATTTAATATACATTGAATGCCTTGAAAATCCAATAAAAATCTTTAACTGTTCCGTTTTTTATTTTTTTAAGTTCAAACGACCAAAAAGTGTGAATAATTCAGAATTAAAAAATGTAATGGTGTTTGTTACTATAAAGAAGTAAACACTGAGAAAAGGATTATGGATGAAACTTCAAGAATATGGTAAAATTTACAGCGTTTTTTGGTTTTATGAGAACACCATAGAGTAATTTTTACCACAGCGTTTTTCTATAGACTTATGGTAAATTCAACAATAAAAAATTATTTTATTAAATTGTGATCGACCGTGAATTGCTCGTAAGGACCCATTTGAACACCAAAGATTTTTTTTATCACAAATGTCTTTACCAATTAAGTAATTTTATCAGAATTGTTTTCTCAATTAAATAATAAATAAATCAAATTTAATGTTTATAAAGGATAAAATTTTTTTAAATGTAATGTATAATTTAATTAATTCCAAAATATGTCGATAGTAAAAATTTTAAGGGCATTTATAGCACAATAACAAAACATTGTATTATGAAGAATGGTAAAAAGAGATTGCATTACTGTTATATATTATACTGTTTTATGCAATATAACTAGGATTATTAAACATATGTTATATATTTAATGATCCTGGTTTTTCACTGAACACTGGATATTGAAAGTAATCGATATTTTATAAGTTTATTTAATTATTAGATATTTAATAATTCAAATGATCAAATCAGAGTTAATAAATATCTATTATTTTTAATTGACGATTAAATATTTGATATTTTTGATTAACCAATATTAAAAATCTCTTAGTAATGATTATGATTTTATATTTGAAATAAGTTTTAGCAAATGTAAGTAAACTCGAAACGTATCGGCCTGGTTGTTTTAAAACAAATTACAAAAATCTAAATGCATATTAATGAAATAATTTTTGATTTATTTATTAAAAATATGCATTATTATTTTTCATATGAAAATTAGTTATCTCCTAGAATAGAAAACAGAGACTTTACCATTAAAAATAATACTTAATGCATTTCCAGTAAATTAAATATAATGTATATGACATCAAAATATTTTTATTAATAAAAAATTTTTGAAAGTTAATTAAAAATTTGCATAAGATATCAATTGCTTCTATTCATTTCTTGAATCTATTGTTAAATTCCCTTTTTCTCTTTTAAAAACCAAAGAAAGAAAAACTCCTTTTTGATCAATCGGGTTAATTAATTCTTTTCAATTAATGGTTTTCATAATAATTTGAAATCAAATGCTTCAGGCAATGCTTTAACACTTATCAATACGAACCATCTTGTGTTTATTGATAAGTATTATTCTTAAAATGTGCAGCAGCTTTGAAATGTACTTCACTGAGTTATCCATTAAATTCTAGCTAATAAGCGATAAAAACTTAACAGCTTAATTACGGTCATTAGCTTATTTGGAGGGAAAAAAATCAAGAGCACGTGATGCAAATGTCTTTAGGCATTATATCAGAATTCGAGATCTTCTTGGCTTTAAAAATTATTCTTGTTTCCCATTAGTGATATTAATGCATACATCTGCAATATTTGATAGTATTTGTTTTCACTGTAAATTTAAATTTCTGCTCAAAATCAAACATTGCATTCACTTTTAATATGTTCTTACGTCAATTTTTTTAATTAGTACTTCGGTACATTTTTGGCATTTTATTTAACACGCGATGCGAAGTAAAATTGCAGAAAAAGTAAAAATCTCTTATTTATTCAGTATATTTATTATGGAAACAAAAACTATAAACCTAAGAATATTTTTATATGGGATTTGTTATTGTTTTTTTTTCTTAGTTATTTCTAAAACTTGATGCGTTATAAATTTAAAAGTTTTGCCATTACTAAACCGCACTTTTGCATGGAAAAAAACTCTAGTAAAATAACCATAGTGAATGAGAAATACATTTCCGATAAAAAAAAACTATAATTCTGGTAATGAAACACAAATATAATATATTTAAACCATTCTTCTTCAGATCGTAACGGTGAACACGGCATTTTGGTTATCAAAATTATAGTTCTTATTACCAAAAATTTAGTAAAAATGCAAAACTTAAAATTAAACTTAACAGAATAACAGGTTTTAATGACATAAAGCAGGGGTCGTCAAACGTTTTTGATCATCGACCCTTATATAATTTTTCGAAATCTTCATCGAACCCCATAAAAGTAATTTTCTGTTAATTAAAATAAAACCCTATTAGATACGTGTTTGTACATTTATTTTATGATTTTAAACATTTATTAAAATAATAGTACATTGTGTAACTATAGTTTAATGAAAAATATATTAATGTTGAAATTTAAATACCTTAATATTTATTAAATAATAAGTAATTTTGAATAAGTAGAAATAATGAGAAAAGTAACTAAAGATTTATTGTTTATTAATCAATGAGATGGGTGTGCAGGGTGTTTTTTTGCAAGGTTCGCTATATTGATTTCAAAATTGATCAATTTTAATTTTCGTCAAAATTGGTAAATTTTAATTTTTGTTGAAATTGGTCAATTATGTAATTTTCGTAAAAAATTACAAAGAGTGCCATGGTTTTGTGGCGGGCTGTACATTAATTATATATTGCTGCCATATTATTAATGCTTACCTTCTTTTTTACATGCTTTGATAATTAAAATTGATATCTAAATTAAACGAATGGTTTTATCGAAACAATAACTAATTATCCAAAACTATAAAAGTTTTAATAATGACACTGCGAATATTCAACACTGTTCACAGTTTGCGAAGATAGCTGAAACTGCGTTTGATATTTGTGTTTGTAACGTCAATGCTTGTCACACGTGACATTTGGACAAGCGCACATATGCATATGACTTATAAACCAGAAGTGCAGAGTACGTCCCACTGCGCGCTGGTACGTAAATATTTGTTTCACCCAAATAAATATACGTTTATTAATTTATGTTTTATGAAGAAACTGATATTAAGTCAATTATAAAGAAATTCACAAATTTTACATACTTAATTAGGTATGTGTGATTTGTGAATAAGGATATAATAATTATTTATAAATAATTATAATATGGAAATAATAATTTATAAATAATTTTATAGGAATCATTATGAAAGGGAACATTACCGAGCTTTTTGATGTTCCCATACAGCCAAAAACATGACAAATTTCACCATATTGCGAATAAAGAGTTTTTATGCATTGCTCTAAGGTATCATGATGAAATTTCCAAATTTTATCACATTTGCCAAGTTTTAAGTTATGTAATAAAATATTTTATTATTAATTTTATTGAAATATTATCACTATCGAAGCAAACATTACGAACATGTTTGATGTACCCATAGAGCCAGAAACATGGCAAATTTCATCATATTGCAGTTTTTAACGCACTTTTCTTCTTAGAGTAGAAATTGGTATATATTAACATCCTATTGTTCAAATTTGATGATATATAATAAAAAATTGTATTATAAATTGCACTAAAGTGATTTTGAATGACTTTACAGTTTTCCCTGACAGTAACTCATACAATTTCTATTTTACTGCGCTTGCATAAACATTTTTCTACAAATAACAGTGAGTTAAGCTTCGGCTAAGGTAAAGGAAATGCTATGAAAAATTCTTTCTGTTTGAGACTTTTACATAGCGTTTGTTTTTATTTCAAAAAACATAAGACCATTTCATTTAAAAATCAAGTTAACTTTTTGTAATATATTCGCCATAAAACTTCCAAGTAATTGTTGTTTAGTAAATTTTACGTAATCTTTTGCACAACTGCAGTTCTGTATTAAAAAAATTGTTTTTAGTTTATCTCAACAGCTAAAATGGGGGCCAATATACACCAAAATGCTTACAGTGTAGGATTTCTATAGTTCATATCAACACCTTTATCAGATTGATGAAAACTTTAAGGATTTTATGGCCTACAGCTAATCCACTCTAAAGACATTTAAGTAGAATGTTAATAACCGAAACAAACATATAAATCTATAATTAGCTGTCAAAAAGTATTAATAGTATCTTGAATTGTATCTGTTTGAGTATTTAACTTATGAAATCAAGAAATATATCATTTCTGAAAAGCGAATTAAACTAAATGACATTGAGAAGAGAAAAAATTGCATCGAATACATTTTACTTTAAAATTTATGCATATAATTTATGGCAAAATTTTTACTATTTTCAATTTATAATATGAAATTCTACTCAAATAGCTGAACTGCAATATCTTCAATTCCAATTAAATTAAATACAATTGAATAACACATATTTGATTATTGCACAAAGAAAACTTTGTTTACAGTAATCTATAAGATGTAAATGAGTGCGAGCGAAATATCTATAACTCAAGTCTTATCACGCAGGAACGAGTTTTAAGTAATCTTGAGGATTTAATTTCCTTACAAAGTAGGGATAAAATTTGTATCCTAATATTGTTAGGATAAGAGGTTATTTGAAAGCCATATTAAGTATTTCCTCGACAGATTTTAGACAATGTGAAAGTGACATAGTTGGCAAACTGAACGCGATAATTTTGCATGAAATATTATTAATACATACTAGTCAAGCCGTACATGAGATTATAACTTAATTCCCTAAATCCCTAGTTTCAAATCAATATTTTGTAAATGTTAAATTATGGTTTCGCCAACCACGCCAAAGTCCAGAGGAGATTATGATTTCCGTTATTTGTGAGTTATGAATATTAAAGTAGTGTCATGCATAAATGTTCATTACTTATGTCATTTTCCTATTTTACGCTGGACAATATGAAATTCAGATTGTACGAATGTTTTCAGTCAACGTAAGTAAGATTTAAGAAAGAACATTTATCTTTATCAAAAATTTCAATTAAAATAAGCAAAGCAATAAATGCATAATTTGAAAGCTAAAATACTCTCATGACAATTCCAAAATACGCTCAAATCTGTATTTTACGACTCCTGATTTAGTCTTGTGCTAGAACACTTCATAGAAAACTATGATGTAACTTTGCATTAAATCGACTCAAAGGATTTTTTTAAATATTACATTACATTATTAAATATTAGATTATCATAAATTGTTATTTATTATTGTACTGCTTATTCTGAGGAATCGCCTGAATTAAATAATTGAATTGCTTACAATTAAATTATTCTTGGATCAGAAAATGTCGTAAGGTTTGTAATAACCTATACATAATATTTATACCTACTTCCTTCATAGAGGATTGGATAGAATTGGTGTTCAACAATTAATAATTGTTACCTTCCTTTTTTCATCTGTAAAATATTCATAAAACTTTGAAATCATATTTTTTGCTATCTATCTTGTTCATAGAAAAATTTTATTTTATTTTTATAACCGACGATAGATAGGCGACCTAGTTCTGAGTTTACGACTATAATATTCAATTCAGCAGCCTTGAAATTTTGAGCCTAACCCAGAAGACAAGGAAACTCTCGGATCAATCATCGGGACGAACAAGCACTCATTGAGGACTTTTTTCATAGAACTAACCAAAATTTGCGTTACATGGAGAGGAAAAACCAAGATAACCTCCCACGGTTAGTCAGCCGGGAATGAGATTCTAAACCATGATCTATCAACCGTAGAGGATGTTTTTCGTCATAACTGTTTTCGATGTGAGATGGTAACAGCCAGTCACCGCTTATATCCGAACCTAGGTTCTTTATTTTAATTTTATTTTACAACCGACGTTGAGCAGCCAACCCAATTCTGAGCTTACGACTATCAATCTTCTACTCTGCAGACTTATAATTTTATATCCAGCACAAAAGAGAAGATAACTCTTAAAAATCTAACATTGGAGCAAACTGGACTTCATGGATAGCTTTTTTGATAGAATTAACCCACATTTGCGTTACATGGAGAGGTAAACCACGAATATCTCCCACGTTGAGCAAGACGAGAAGGGGATTCTAACCGGTAATTCGTTTACCAGTGAGGATACTTTTCAGCACCTCTTGGTTCCCATCACAGACTTATCAAAGTGATCACCCACACCTGCTTACTGAGAGCAGCTAGTAATGCTTTAGTGATCAACTGGGAACTGTGTCCATAAATCTACTTCAGAAATACATTTAAATTCCTTATCAAGCTACTGCCTTTTCTAAAATATTGATTGTAAAATATAAAAAATGCAACCATAATGTTAGTACCTTGCTCAATCAGTATTTTGTTTGATTAAATAATATTCGTAATTCGCTTCCACCTTAATAAGGTGTCATTTGAATCATGTTTGCGCTCAAGTTGTACCATTGCAATGAGTAGTTGTGCTTAAGTATTAAAATGTACCCCCATATAAAGGCTGTAGCAAGTTTCAATCATATGACGGTTTCAAAATGCTTCAACATTTCTAAGAGTGTTTTAGATCTAACTATATAGTAAGAAGGGCAAATTCTTGCCAACAAAAATTATTTGGACACCAATCTAAAAGATGACAACTTTACAGTATTTTAAAAAGTCTGTAAGGCATGCAACTCATAATCATACCTAATGCACTATGTCTATGTAGATATTTTTGATAGATGTGGATAGATTATAAAAATTAACTAAATGAATTGAATGGATCAGAATATAACAACAATGGCCTTATAGAAAAGAGTGACTTTTACATCTTCCGTTTGGCTGTAATGATAATAACCTTTGTCGTGCATTACAAGAATTAGTACTCTATACCTTCCATTAAGGATACGGAAAAGACAATTTTTTTGTTTCCGTTTGACAATAAAATGAATAATAAATTCTGTTTTGCATTACAAGAATAGGCACCCTTTTTTTCCCAATGGGAGTTCACATTATAAGCTTGCAACCCATGCTCATATTTGCAGAACTATGCCTAACTAAATAATATATTAAATCCAAGTACACATTTCAGATAGTTGTGAGTAGAATGCAAAAACTGAATAAATTGAATAAATTGAAATTTAATGGAAATTTCTTTATAGAAAAAGATGATTTAAAGCACCGTTTTCCCTTTTGACTACAATAATAATAAATGTCGTTTTTCATTACCACGTTCATTTTCGAAGAGAGTGCGTAGAATTAATCAATTTTATTCAAATAACATAAAGTAGCTAATAACACAATAATTAAACAATTAACAAATTAAACAAGACTTTTCTGAAATTAAAAAATATAGTGTTATAGTCTTCAATAAGAACATTAAATTTCTGAAATCGAATATTAAGTTCCTAAAATGGTAATGTTAGGTTCATAAAATAGGATGTTAGGTTTCCGAAATAGGTTGTCAGGTTTCTAAAATAGGATGTTAGGTTTCCGAAATTGGTCGTCAGGTTTCTGAAATAGGATGTCATGCCTCTGTAATTGAATGTTTGGTTTTTGAAGTAAGATAAAAGGTCTCTGAAATAAGAAGTTAGGTTTCTGAAATAGAGTGTTCTTAAAATAGAATGTCAAGTCTCTGAAATCATATGAAAAGTTCCTAAAATGGGAACGTTAGGTGTTTGAAATGGGAAAATAGATTTCTGAAATAGGGTGATTCAGTAGTGGGCAATTTTTTTTCTTCGGAGAAAAAAATGGACTTAATAAAAAAAAATAAGAATAAAAGATATGAGGGTTCCTTAGACGATTCTTATCAATGCTTTTTCCGAAGTGTCTGAACCCTTTTGTTAGCGGAAAATGTGAACTTATTATTAATCACAACTTTGTAACACAAAATTATTACGGATTTGTTTTATATAAATTAGACTAGCAAATTTAAACGGCAGCTTTGAACGCAAATCTTTCATGTGCTGAATTTGTTCATTAATTTTCCGACAATTTATTATTAAATTCATTAATTAAAATACCTGCAAGCAATTAGAATTTTTCATATAAAATTAAAAAAACATGAAAAAAGGTTTTAATAAATTAAATATTGAAGCACGAAACTCGTTACTCATATTATAAAGTTTCTGAAACAATTCAATTAATCTAACACTTGTGTTTTTTCTTTAAAAAAAAAACTAATTTTATGCGTCTCTAATAATACTTTTTTCTTTACTTTTCATTCATTTTCGTTCGAAAACAGTATATTGTAATTATAACTAACGCTGGTCTCCATATGCGAGCAGATCTAATTAAACATCCAATAAACTAAGTTTCAAAAATTAGTTCCGTTCATTTGATTAATTAGGGAACAAACTTGTTCCTGGGGGAAGAAGATTTAACCGATAAATTCTTTTCTTTTCAATCCGGGAGAGAGAGTAAAAAAAAAAATATTTTGCCGAAGTAGATATGGAAAAAAAAAAGGAATCCAAATAAAAATAATGAAAAAAAAAAGTCTTATAGCACAATAGCACAATCTAGTCATTTAACACAGAGCTAATTTCAGCACGGCATTCTATTCGGCTTTTCAAAACGCTTAATGAATAGCCTAATTTATCAGAAGACAGAGACCGCTAATTTTGAAGCCGTAAACCTGGTCGCGTTGTCATGGCAACCTTTAGAATTGTACGGTGCTAGTTCTAATAGTTTCTTGGCTTTATTTTATCCACCGTTGGCTGGTAACTGCTGCTTGTTATCAGGATAAATCTCATAGCAAATTACGGTGGTTTGCTTTGTTTTTGAAAGAATAATTTCATTAAAAAATACTCTCGACAATGTCGCGTTCGATGATATGAGATAATTGAATCGGGTTTGAGGAGATTTGTTTGTATTAGCCTGCCAATCACGTCTCCCCCATGTGTTTCAAGAAAATGAAAGAAAAATACTGGTTTCTATTAATCTTCGAAAAGGCAAATATTTATTCTTCTTAATGTATAATTGGTTATGTAAGATAAATAAAATTATACCTTAAAAATTACGACATTTACTTTTTTTGTTGTTCAAATTCGTATTTTAAGTAAGAATGAAAAAAAATGTACACAAGATTTAATTGACTGTTTTGAAACAAAATTAAAAGCTGATTGCGAAGAAATAAGATTGATTTGTTTTCTTTTTAAAGCTGTCAGTATTATATTTCACATTGCTAAAATATGTTAATTTATTTTATTGTCCTACAATTATAAATAAGCTTACAGTATGATTTTGTATTATGAAAAAAATTAATAACTACATTATTCTTTAAGTTTCTTATTTATGTGCAGGTTTCTGGGATTCACATTTGGCTTAGTAATTATTTAGATGTACCAATTGTGCAATTTTAATTGCACTTGCACTTCTTTAAATGGAGCCGGGTTGGCAGGGCGCAGGACACACGTTTGCGAGACCGGAAGTTCGAATCCAGCTTACCGAAAACTCCTCTTGTAGTAAATGGCAACTGGTACACGTTAAATCCGTCGGGCCACAAAGTCCTCCATTTTCCCATATCAAATCAGACTTGTGGCTTAGAATTAAGGCTTAGGTCAAAATTACGATCTGTGGATGAACGAATGGGTTCGCCCTATAAAAGGATGTGACGTATGGGTGTGACAGAAGTCGAATTCTTTGTTATAGATTGCGCCACTGGATAGCCAGAACAATCGCACCCCCTCTACGTTAATGGCCGACAACAACAACAATTATTTTAAATATATATTCAATTTCTAAAGGGAATTTAATCTTAATTTAAATCTTCTTTTAAATTAATCTTAATTTAATCTCAATTAATTTTAATCAATTTAAAACCTTATTAAATTAAATGATGCAACTCACCTAATAAAATTGATCACTTGCATTCAGACTGTTAAATATATTTTTTTTTCCTTCTTTTTTAAATCTACAATTGGTATTAACCTATCAACTTAAGTATTCAATAAACTTTTTGAATTAAAAATTCTTACGTCAAATCTCATTTTATATTTTGTTTTAACTATTAATATCTTCAGAAGTTTAAACCTATCCTATACATTTGATTACAGTCATGATATTTCTGTACGACTTTTTTTTTCCATTCTACATTAAACTGAAATTTAGCTTAACCCAATTTTCTTCAGTTTTATTTGAATATTGCTTTGTGCAATCTTAGGATACAAGGATATAAGTGTGCACATAATATAAGTATGCACATGATATAAGTATGCACATGGTTCTCTTCATATATCTCTGGAAAAAAATATATTATTTGATTTTAAAATTAAAGTTTGATATTATGGAAAGACAATCATAAAATTTTCTTTTCTGTACTTAAAACATCCGTATATGCTTTGTTTATAAAAAAGATCCTGATTTCAAAGATTACTTGGCCTTAAATTCATTATCTCGAAACATTTCTCAAAGAAACTAGTTTTTATTAAGGAAAACAAATCTGAAATAAACAAAAGTGTTTCTTTCTGTCACTTGCTAACCTCTTTCTCTCCGTCATTTAATACGATACATTGAAGTACGTTTGTTATAAAATAAATTAATACTGATGTTGATACTCCTGGTTGGAGCTAATACGTTATCTAGTTTAAATATTGTTGATTACATAGGTATTCATTTCAAAATTTCTAAAAAAAGTAATCTGTCATATTTCAGCTCTAAAAGTAAATTTTATTTGCTTCAGGTAAATAAGCTAAAATCATTTTACGACCTCCTTTTACCCATTTTTTTCTTAGGAATTAATTTTAGGTGTAGTTCGAATTTTAATAGTTTAAATGAATTTATTCTATTTGGCTTTACGTTTATGATACAGAGATAATGATTCAGTTTTGACCCTCCATAATAATATTAATAAAATTCTAATTATTAGTTCCTATTATTTAGATTACCTCAGATTATTATATTATCTATCTCTATATTATCTATCAATTCTAATTATTTAGTTATCTCAGTGTAAACATGTATATGTAAATATTCTGAGAAAAATATAAAGCAATATCTTTTTTAGATGCTGAGAAAAGATACATCGAAAAATGTCAGATTTAGCATTATTGGTATGTGCCCTACCGACTCCCATTGAACGAACCAGTTTTGCTCATTTGCTTAGTTTTGAACATGGGTTTTAACGCTAATTTTCGAAGATCTGTTGCCAAAGAAAATAAAAAAAAGCCGTAGTTGAGGTGCCTAACACTTGAAACAATTCGATTCTTTTAAACTATATGAATGAGCTTGACATGAAGAATTTATCTGGGCTTTAGAACAGATAAATAACTAAAATATTTTAAAAATTATTAAACTCTTTAAAAAAACATCCAGATAGGTTATGTTTTTTTACTTAGATGAAAATTATCAAAACCACAACCTTATTCTCAGTTTTTGCAATTTTTTATGAGTCCAGGTAATGCAGCATTGGAGCAAGTAAATGTTTTTCATTTTCACAAAACTGTGGATTTTCTCCATATTGACACTTTGCACCATTTTCAAAGTAAGCGCAGACAGTGCAGGCTTTAAATAGGCTAAACCTGATCCAACAGCCATGAGTAACAGTTGCCAACTCACATCAGTTCTAAAAATAGCTTATTATTTGCAAAAAAGCATCATTTCATATTAAGACGCAGCCTTTAAAGAATGCCCTTAATCGATCTGCATTACAATGTAGTAATAATTAATACCCATCCCTTTTCATTCATTTATTCATTTAATTAAATGCATCTGAGTTTTAAAATTAAAGTAAGATATAACAGAACAACACACTTAAAACTACTGATAAGAGCTTACTTCTATCGCGTTTGCCTTTCCCATAAGAAAAGTTCTCCCTAAATCCACTCTCACTGAAGAATTGCCCCAAAGAAATTAAGTTTCCTTTTAAAATAAGAACAATCGAAGATGTTCCTTTCCGTCTCTTTCTAACCTCTCTCTTTCCCTATCATTTAATGCGGTTCATCAAGGTTCGTTTGTTATAGGAATAAAGTAAATTCCACCTACCAAAATGATAGATGTTGACACTCCTGGTTCATGTTGGAACTACGTTATCTAATTTAACACGGCTATTCGCTTCGGAAAGATAAGTTGACACAAGAAATATTTCGGTTCCTAAAGTAAATTCCACTTGCTTAAGGTCAGTCAGCTAGATTCATTTTACGATCTATATTTACTCCTTCGCCTCTTAGGGATAAGATTTTAGGTGGCACGCGAAATCTCTTTTTTGTTAAGGACTCAGTGCGTTCTTGATTCTTATTAAGCACTTTTGCCACTTTGAGTAAACTTCGTTAGATAAAAGATACGTTGCATTTATGTACGGTAAAATGTGATTAGAGTTAGTTGTGATTATTATGAAATCTTAAAATCTCACTAGAACGCTTTTAATAACTGTTGAAAAGTAAGTAGCTTGATTTACGTGGTTAAGGAAATCAAAAACTGCAATACTCTTTTGTTTTGTAAATTGTTGTTGTTGACATTATTTCACTGAGGGAATAATGTATGGTCGACACCAGGGTTGCTAACTTGCATGAGGCCGGAAGCCACAGTTAAAAACACCAGTCAAATGGCGGTCCGCAACTTTATCAAAATTTTATCAAGAAATTATATTCATTTCTTGATATTCATCTAATAAAACATGATATTCATTTATCAAGACATTATATTCATTTATCAAAGCATGATATTCATTACCTTCTTTATGCGTCTTAAAACTTGCAAATATAAATAATTTCGTCCTAAATGAGTGGTTTCAAAACGTTAAATCGGAGAATTTCTTCGAGAAAATTCTTGAAACGCACATGCTAAATTATATTCACAAAATACAAAAAAAAGAAAGAAAAAAAAGGGAAAAACAAATAAAAAAGAGCAATATTCACGATTAATTTTCTATTAGAATAAACATTTTCTTGGATGCAAAACCTTAGAAATAATTTTTTTTGGAAAGTTGGCATGGTAAATTTCACGGAAACGAAGAAATTAGTTTTTTTTTAACGTAACAAAGGCATTTTAAACCTATATAGATTTTTTACGAAAATGAATTAGCTGTCATTTTCAAGAAAATGACTACTATTATATTTTAGCTTCCGGGCCACAAAAATGCTACGTGGGCCGGAGGGCCACCAGTTGGTAATCACTGGCCTACGCTATTAAAATATAGTAAACTGTGTCGTGTTTCTGACTCTATAGGTTCACCAGAAAGTATGATAGTTTTACAGAGGCGCTTAGGTAATAATTTTGGTGAAATTAACATTATAATATATGATAAAATTTGGCAAATGTGGTAAAACTTGGTAATTTTTATCATGACACTTTACAACATGGCATACAAATTATTTACTTAAATAAATTTACTTTTCAGTTTTTTATTTT
Source organism: Parasteatoda tepidariorum (assembly GCF_043381705.1). Classification (NCBI taxonomy): domain Eukaryota; kingdom Metazoa; phylum Arthropoda; class Arachnida; order Araneae; family Theridiidae; genus Parasteatoda; species Parasteatoda tepidariorum. The sequence continues at coordinate 66,503,003 of NC_092208.1, forward strand.
ATAGCAAATGCGTGGTAGCAGAAACTGCTATTTTGAAAGCCAGAATCTCTGGTAAATTGTTAACATATTAAGAGAAAAGTTACTAAATTAATGGTATAAATACAATATAGTTAGGTTTTTATTAAAAAAATTATGCTGTTTTTTAAGACTTCAAATGTTTTTTTAAAATGTAATTATCATACAATACGCTTTTTCACCGTGTTTAATAAAACTTAAAAAGATTAAATTCTCTTCAATAAACATCTACAATTATTTTAAACACATTTAACTAAGATAACGTACTTCTGAAGAAAAAAAAGATTTTTCGTGTTATCCGTGATCTTTAACTAATTTTAATTTAAAACTCTTTTTTCATGATTCGAATAACCGCTGCTATCCATTTTTTAAAGCAAACTTTTTTTTTACTATTTCAAAGAAACAATAAATATTAAAAAGTTTTGATTTTTTTTTCATTTCAAAAGTTTCTTGAGTTTTGTAGCTAATATAGCCAGTGAATTTGATTCGAAAAAAGTTTGAAAACCTTTAATGTAGAATGTTTCAATTCTAAAATTCCATCCTCAAATAAAGGCAATCAAGGAACCAAATTATTGAATCTGAGTTTGCTTAAATTATTATGTATTTTTACGAAATGCAAAAATAATGGTAATAAACAAAAATATTTTTTGTTAAAACTTTGTAAATTAGTTTCGCCTTCTTCCGTCATTGTTGCATTGAAATTGCAATGCTCTGCTTTTGTAGATCCCAATGAATAAAACAATAAAAATTGATTAAATAACTTCTTCGATAACTTATTACCATCTCACACAATTCAAACAGCAATTCAAAATAAAGATGAACAATATAATTCAGTAATAAAGATGAACATAAATACTAATTAAAATTTGCAAAAAACTAGTTTAGATAACTAGAGTGATGTCTAACAGACTTCCATAAACATTAAAATAATAATCTAAGATGCTATTCAGTCATCCGAAATTATTCAATATCGTATAATCTATTAAAATCACAATTAAGAATTTTTCATGAAAACTTCTTCTATATAATTTTGCCAGTCACACGCATTTTCTGCAAATAGAGCAAAGCAAACATAAAAAAAACTATTTGTTTTAAAGGACTTATTACATTAATATGCAGGGTTAGTTGTCTGTGAACTTATCGTATTCTAATGCCTTTGATCGTACTTCTTCTCTTAGTCCGCAAGACAATTTGTTAATAGACAATATATATATATNATATATATTCTATATGGTATTTCTATGAAATTGTTATGTTTAACTTATTTTTCTATAAATTAAGGAAATTAATATATATTAATGCAATAAAATTGTAAATAAAACGAAAATAATTAAGACAAGGAAGTCTTAATTATTTTCGTACAGGCATTGAAAACTTAAATATGATATTTTCGTTCAAAAGTTTATATGTCTCTTTAGCTAGCAGTTTTAAATGTATTTTTTAAACATAAATGTCACCTTTCGCATTGTTCTCCTTAACATATTTCATCACATTACGAAGTTGACAGTAAAGAAAAAATATATGCATGGCAAAACTAAGTTGATGGATGATTTTTCTTACAAAAACTATTTTTCTCCGCCTACCATTGTATTTCATGACAAGCATTCTCTATGCCGATATTCTGAAATTTTTTGTTCACGTGGTTTCAGGTAAGAGAGAAAAATGAAACTTCTTTGGAAAAGTCGGATCGAGGCATCGAGTTACGGAAGTTCAAAAAATCCATAGACTCCAGGAACTATATATTCACTTTGATATACAATAATTCATAAAAATCAAACAAGGTTTTAAAAAAAAATACGAACATTTGTATGACTAAATATGAAGTTGCTGTTGTTTTGTCATAAACATCGAAGCTTGGTCATTAAAATATTTTAACAGAATCGCAACATTCTTGTGCTTAGATAAAGATTATACACGGAAAAACAATTCTATTAGAATTACCGTACTGTATAATAAAAAATTTCTAATAAAAAAAAAGAAGAAGAAAACATATTTCTCATCAGAAAACCGAAATATGCGGTATTTAAACCATTCATTTGATAATTTTTCATTTATATGGTAACGGCTGAATGAAAATTCTGGTTTTAAACATTGCAGTTCTTATTATCATGTATTTAGATTTTAGAAACTAATACAAATCGGGAAATTAATTTAAACAAATTACTGGTTTTTATGCCATGCTCTAAGTTATGATAAATTTACCACATTTTAACACATTTACCAAATTTTATCACATACTATCATACAATATTGTCAATTTTACCAAAACCTTTACCAATGTGCTTCGGTAAAAAATACCGACTTTTAGTGTTCTTGTAAAGCCAGAAACACGGTAAATTTAAGCTTATTCTAATAGTTTAGACTGCACGTTTTTTTCTCAGTGCGCAAGTCGATTTCTTAAAAAATAATAACTGAATAAGTCTGAAATATAATACATTAAAGTGCTAAATTTAACTCATTTTCCCGTAAATTAATATAAATACTCTCAAATTAAAAATAAAACAAAAGTGATTAAGACAAGGAAGTCTGAATACAAGTATCGAAATACTTATTCTTGCAAGAATACTTATACTTATTATCAAAAAGAAATTTTAAATATCTTTTAAACTAGCAGTTCTAAATTAATTTTTTTAAGAATAATTATTATTTTTAGCTTCTCTTAAGCATATTTTATCAATATTCGAAGTTAAAAGTAAAGAAAAAAAATATATGCTTCTTAAAACTAAATTGATGGATGATTTTTCTAGCGAAATTTTTTTTCACCGCCCACCATTGTATTTCATGACAAACATTCTCTATGCTGATATTCTGATGTTTTTTTTTTCAAGTGGTTTCAAGCGAGTGAAAAATGAAGCTTCTTTGAAAAAAAATCAAGTCGAGGCATCAAATTACGGAAGTTCCGTAGAGTGCAAAAATTATATATTTTCTCTAATACGAAATAATTAATAAAAAGTAAATAAGGTTGAAAAACACGTAGACTTAAATAAGTACGCAATTAAATATGAAAATACTGTTTGTTTTGTTATACCAATATTTAGTTATTAAAATATTTTAAGACAATTGTAATATTTTTATGCTTAGATTACGATTTCACACGGAGACAAAAAAATTTTGTATTGTTTAGTAAAGACATTACTGGTAAAAAAATTATATAATAATTCTCATAACCAAACCGAAATTGAACCATTCATTTGATAATTTTTTTTTCATATGATAACGGCCTAACAGAAATTAAAAATTTATAAATTACCGTTCTTATTATCACAGATTCAGTAACAAATCTTAAACTGAAAAATCAATTTAATAAAATAACTGGTTTTTATGTCATTCTCTTAGGTATCATTATAAAATTACAAAATTTAATTTTACCTCATTTACTAGATTTTATCACACATCATAAACCAAAAATTCATGGCTAATTTTACCAAAATCATTAACAAAGGGCTAAGGTAAAAATTACCATTTTTTTTAATTCCCATAGAGCGGGAAATTCAGTTAATTTTACAATATGATGGTAGTACTGAGCCTACCTTAATTCTTATTGTAATTTAAAAGTTTCTTACATTTTTTACATTTGTTTTTATTTTCACCACATCTGCTTTCTTTTTCAGTAACATAAATAATTAATAATAGATAATATTATAAATAATTATTTCCTTTTTTTAAAACTTTAAAAAAAAATTAAATAGCTACAAAGCACTAGTTATAAAATTATTAAATTGTATTAAACATTATTGTTTTTATTAGTATTATTAAAACTAAATAATAATATTTCAAAATACGGTGAAATAATTATGTTGTTAGAGTCATATGTTATTTATTATTTTTTGGATTTGTTGCTTTTAGTTAAAAATTTGACGTAATGACGTAAGGTTAATTTTGTTTCATAATTAAATAAAGTATAATTTATTTAGGGTAGACCCTTCTCAAATCTGGTAGTTTTTTAATCATGTAGAGAAAATGTTTGCCATTGTAGAAAAGGAACCTGGAAAAACATAAGGGGAAAGAAAAAGATCACCGGTATCATTTCAAATCTTATCCAATTATATATTTTGTTGAATAGATTTTTCCCAACTTTTTACATAAAAATACAATGCATTACGCATTTAACTATAAAAATTAATTTACTCTTCCGAATATTTTCATTCCATTGAAGAAAGTAGTAATTGACAGTGTTTCAGTGCTTTCCGAGGTGATAAAGTTTCAATGTATAAATGGCAAAAAAAAAAGAAAGAAAGAAAAAAAGAAACTGTGACGGAAACTTGTGAATGTCTTTCGCTCAAACCATATTAACAAGTCAAGATAGTGAATATTAACGATTGAACAGTTTGAATATGTATTAGGGATTATAGATTTTCTATATTAGAAGCAGTTTCTGATGAAAAGTAAAGGCGATAATAATAATTCTTACTCTTTAATTACACATTCTGATTCCTTCGAATAAAAATTTAGAATTCTTAGCGAATTTAGAATTCTTGGTTTATCGAAAATTCTGGTTTGAAATATTTTAGTTCTTATTACCTCATGTTAAGCAAAAAATACATATCTGAAAAGTAAATTCATGGAAGAAATGGTTTTTATGCCGCAATCTAAGATATTATAATTAAATTACCACATTTACAACATTTACTAAATTTTACCACTTATTATAAAACCAAAATTTGTCACTAATTTCATCAAAAACATTACTAAAGTGTTTCGGTACTTTATATTTTCAGGATAACTACCGAGCTTTTTAGTGTTCCCATAGAGCCAAAAAAAAACTGTGAAGTTTGACATACTCTGGTAATTTTTGACCACAATTATTTCCTCAGTGCATGTCTATATGAAGATATAACTACTTTTCCCTCACATTTTTACTCTTAATAGGCTCGAAAAACATGGTTAAAGATGGGTATTTATTTATTATTACGAACAATAATTCCTTAAGCTTACAAAAGGGATCCAATATCTGTCACTTAAGATGGCGTCAAGGATTATATGATGAAGATCTAGACACATATATGGTTTCATCCCAACTAATACTCAACGAGACATCACTGCCCCTTAATGAGATTATTAGACATTCTACAGAATTGGCAATAGTCCAAGAGTAATGACAGAGTTGTCGGTACACAATATCTAAAGATTTAAAGATATGAAGCTTTATATTATTAGGGATGCTTGAGTTAAGGAAGCTTTTTATTTGAACATGAAAGCAAGCTAACATACGAAATAATGTATTTGGAAATATATAAAGCAGATACTTGATGATTTAAAACCTTCTTTAAAATTCAGAAGTTGAAAATAAAATCTCACAAGTTTCGAGCGCTAATAGGCGACCATTCTGAGGACCCGTCTGACGGTACTGAGGAAACAAAGTTGATTTGAAACAGAAAATTTAAAATTACCAGTGAGAAATAGAAAATTAAGTTAAAAGAACTGTTTTTTCTAATACTTTTGTTTTTTCCACCTTTATTTTCCATTTTACGTTATCTGTTTCAAATCTCTTTTGTTTGCTCATTCATGTACGGGCGAGAACGGGTTACTATTTTTGAGAGTTCGAAACATGTTGGCTTCTATTACCAGCTTCATTTTAAAGCAAATGTAGTTCTTAAATCATCAGGTTTAGCTTTTACTTCAGTTGTTTTGTGATTGCTCATTAAATAAAGCGTATGCTTTAAATAGGGTAAGCTGATTTTAATGGCAACTAAGTTTAGAATTGAAATGAAATTTTACATAAATTATGAAAATATATTACTTCTAAACAGGATTTTTGTAGCAAGAAAGTTTTGTTCATTATCCAAATATTCTTTTATTTATTTGTAAACCTTACCTTATGTGAATAATTAAGAACAAAACATTGCAGTTCTCATTTGTCTTTTGCGTTTTGTCGAAATTTCACAAAAGTCGTAAAATTTGCTCTCATTAATATTTTCATGTGCTTACAAAATAAATTGAATTATTAATTTATGTTAATTTGTGTAATGATCTTGGTAAAATTAACGAACAAGTATGGTTTTAAAACATTTAATAAAATTTGGCAAAGGTGGTAAAATTTGGTAATTGCATCATGATGCCTTAGAAACCGGCATAAAAGCCATTTATTCGGTTAAATTTACTTTTAGGTTTTGTATTTGTTACTAAATGTGTGGTAATGCGAGCAACAATCACGAAAACCGGTATTTCCGATAAACCGTTATACTAACGGAAAATGTACCAACTGTGAATGGTTTAAATACCGTATTATTTGATTTTATTAATGAAAATTATATTTGTTTTTACCAGGAATTTTATGGTTGCGCAGTATGGTACTTTTGCCAGGAGGTTTTTCTTCCTTAGTCATGAGTATTTGAAGCCATTGACTTAACGCATAAATAATTCGGAATTAAGCTAAAAGATATTTCCATCATTATGGGAAATAAAAAATCAGAAAGTGAAGGATATTTCAAATCATTGCGTCTTCAATGAATGAGCAAAACAAGCATAGAACTACCCACAAACACAAAATACAAACAGAAAATAACTGCTCATAAATAATGCCTTACGTGTGAACTTAAAGCGAACTTAGAAACACAAACTATAGATCTAATTTCTCTTATATCTTAACTCATTCACTTAAAATGTTTTAAATTATTAAGTATAGTTTTAAGTATACAAAACAAGTTAATTACGTATTGATTCTACTGTTCCTAAAACCCACATTGTAAATTGAGTACAACACTGTCCATTCACTGGCTTTACGATTGTCACCCTTATAAGCAGTGTGCCAATTTGAGGTTATGGTTAGCCTCACTGTTTCAACAGGTCATACAACAGGTCATGCAACAGGTCATACAACAGGTCATACAACATACAACAGGGCAACATACTCTGCATACAACAGGGCTCGTTACGTACATTTGAATCCTTAACAGTTTGTCGAATCGCTGGTTTTTTCCCTCGCTATTACTGAATTCTCGTTTTATCCTACATGATTAATTTGAAGATACATAATTTTCTGATGATTTCGGAATTTGAATGATCTGAGTATCGTACGGAATTAGGACTTGACAAAGCTATGTAATTTTTGTTGAACTACGCCTCATCTACCCGAGGACTTGCAAAGAGAGGAGAAAAAATAACGAACGAACAAATTGTCCAGAACAAAGAACCTTGATACACAACGTATGCTAGCTACGTTGTGTACGTAGCGAGCATACGTTCAATTGCACGTAAGCAGTTAATCCGAACATTAGCTCAAATTGGCAACCAGTTAGATCAAGGTGCAAGATCTCGAATCAGCAAACAGACCGTGCCGTGCTCTTTTTGCTATATGGCAATTGCAGACCCAACTCCCGAAGCCTTTAAGTTTTATCCCCAATTCAATGGCAATTCAATGTGTTTTTAAGAAATTTAATTTAATTTTCGTTCTTTAGTAAGAATTTATATCCCTTTAAAGTATGATAGATGGAAAAAAAATGGTTAAATAAAAAAGAACGGAAGAAACTACTCGGAATGGAGAATATTTTCCGAAGGTATAAAAAAATTGCACATAAAGACCATGTTTCACTGTTAACTTAGATCGTTTACGTTGCTTAAGAACCAAATATATATCTTATTTCATTCATGCGTCCTCAATGCTGGTTAGATAAATATATTTCCACCAAATTATCAATTTAATTCGCTTAAAATTTTCCAAAATTACTAAGCATGGTATCAAACACAGTAAGAACGGTTACAGAATATCATTTCCTTGAAGAGGCTATAAACCCTTAAGGCATGAGTGATTGAAGAAATTGACTTTACACATAGATGATTCTGAATGAAGTTAGAGGGAAGTTCCATCATCGTGAAACAGGTAGAGATCAAGCGCTGAATGATGGTTCCCAAAGCGGCTGACCTGTAAATGAATTGGTTAGCTTCCTAGTTGTATATGATTAAGCATCCAAAGTGCCAGAGAAATGCGAATACGGCGGAGAAGTCCGCTTTGACGAATCGTTCACTAATCTAGTCGCCTGTGCCGAAATCGAGGGTGCAGATTTACAGAGAGGCTTAATTTAAAGGATGTCTAGAGTTATGTACTTTGGTCGGAAATAAATCGAAGTTCTTAGATAAATTAATTCCTCAGCCAAACCGATGAGATGCTCTTAAGCATGGAATAGCCGAGGGGAATAATTATAGGATATAAGAGAAGTATTTCTCAAATTAAATTTTGTATTCTTCGCATTATTCATACTTTTAAGGTATTTCTAGTGTGCAATTTATGGAATTATATATAGTTTATATATTAAAAGAAACTGGGCATTAGAACCAATATAACCATTTTCTTTAATAAATTTAGTTATATTATGCTGTACACTCTCAAAATTGAAACTGTCACTTTCGAAGATTCAGCAATCCCTCAGCAGCATTTTGTTAATTTTGGGATTCATTTCGTCACAAAGTCATTTGATTTGTGATGAAGCGCGAACTGTCAAATATATGAAGAAAATGATTCCTCATCTCGAAATCTCATCGTAGTGCATTGTGGAAGAGTATTAACTGGAATGACGAAACTAGAATAAAGACTAGACAATTGAAAATAAAGTGACGAATTAAGCCTGCCGCCTTGAATGGTGGTCAAGGAACTGGCTTCATACCAGGATGGTCCTGATCTTGATTCCTGTTCGGGCAAAAGTGTAATTTATCTCACTGTTCTCTGTGTTCTTGTTGTGTTTGGCCCCTAATATGGCATCCGCGTCAAAGAGATTATTAATAAAGTTAGATACACTAGATACTAATGGGTTTTTTTGTAGAAAGGAATATAATGACGAAATATTTCTTTAATTTTAACGAAATTTGTTACCTTAACGAAGAGACGATTGTTATTTCGTCATTTTGACGAAATTTTTGCTCGGAGCAAATACCAGGAAACTTTTTCGTCTAACAGCAAACAAGCAAACAAGAAATTGCTAACATAAATAAGCAAACAAATAAAACCAAGAATTTAGCTACTTATTTGTTTATTGTTACACATACATTTGCAGATTTGTGTGCTCACTACAAAAGTACGATATATTATAAGCCCTTGTAAAATTGAAAAACGGATTTCTCATACTGGAGAAATAAATTTCAGAAAAGCATCTTATAAAAGGTGGAGGCAGCGGTTCCCACCGTTTCTCAAGATGTTGTTGTTGTAGTGCATTTACATTGCACTAGAGCTGCACAATGGGCTATTTGGTGTGATCTGGGAAACATCCCTGAGGAAGATCCGAACACATGCCATCAAAATTTTGATCCTCTGCAGAGGGGATGGCACCCCGCTTCAGTAGCAGACGACCTGCGTGTGAGGTAGAGCACTTTACGCTAGAACAGTTTAACGAGGACCAACACAGCATACACTCAGTCCCATCGCTGGCTGATTAAAGTGGTCAACCATCCGCATATTGACTGACGCTCAGCTTCACGTCGGTGATCTGCTTGGAATGATGTCTTGAAAATCAGTCAAAAGCAGTCTATCCACGCCTGTACATGGTTTGCCTTAAAATTGTGGTACCCGTCGCAGCAAATAGTTGACAAGACAGATCGCATGTTGAGCTCCGTTTGCTTGTTTTGGCAGTTACTGCCAAAACCGATTTTTCATTAAGCGTTTTCACTTGAGGGTGAACTGTATAGTAAAGTTTAATGACATTTCCATCATCTTGGAATTGTTGCCAAAGCCATTTTGTTGGAATTGTTGATGACACTTTAGACAATTCCAAGCTTTTCGGGTATTCCCATCTGAATACGTTCATATTCCAGGCAGCCAATATTTCTACCAGGTAAAGGGTCTTCCACATGCGTCCTGTGTGATAATTATTCGGTTATGGCACAGAGTTGCTTACAGAACGCCTGTTACCAATTTTACTTATTTGAAACCACTCATATACACGCCACTTTTTTACTCCTTTCATTTTTATGTACCATCAGCGCCATCTAGTTGATTCCTGCAATTTGAATTGTTATTTGTAATTTAAATTGTTTTGAAGCTTATGTGTAATTTAAATTGTTTTTGAAGATGTGTGTGATAGCTCCACAGGTGAAATTTTTTATTTGAAGTTCAATTTTAAACTATCCTTAATTCATACACATGAGTGTAGAAAACTAGATTTAATGTTTATGTCATTATGTGCATAAGAGAAGAAGAAGGAAATAAGTTTACAATTGTCCTATTCTTAAAATTATTCATCCTAAGAATTTTCCTTAAGCAAAAGAACGTATTCTTTTCATATTTCTTGAAAGCTACTAAAACTCCAGATCTTTTCGAAGTACAATATATCATAAGTGAAGTAATTTTAAAACAGCAAAGCAATATCGAAAATTCCTAAGCATTCTCTAAAACAATTCTCAAGATTTATATTTCTGAAAATTATTACTTCCTCGTTTTCCATAACATAAATCTCCAAAGCGTATAGATAACAATTATGAAACTTCTTATTCTGCGGAATAAGCACGTTCGATATGCCCATTTTCTCTTCCAGAATGTTCTACTCATCCCTTCTTAGAGTTCTTTAAAACCCAAAGAAACTTTTACTTTCTCTGCGTCTCCATTTTACAATAAAGTATTCCATTATTTAAGACTACAGACTGCCTGCTTATTTTTCTTATCTAGTTTTATCTTACACTGCAGAAAATAAAAACGTGCTGGAGAGCTGGCTTTATGAGAAAAGGCTTTAAAAATGAATAGCAATACTTTTGGAGACAATATTTTTTTTTATTTAATACTTCTCGCATTTTGTCGAGAACTATTCAAAGTAAATATCACTGTTGTGGCACGTTTTAAGGTATACTTAAAATGATACCCATAGGTATCCTTTTAAAATATAACGAAAGTTAAAAACTACTAATGATAAAAACTATATGAAAATCGATTAAGGTTCCGGTCATAGTGTAAATTGTCATAATAATTAAAATTCATGTTCTAGTATATTTGTTAGACTACCAATAAAACTTTTAGGTTACTATCAAAAACCCAGATTTTTTACCAGTAAATGATTCAGGGTTAGTAAAATTGACTCTTTAAATTGTAGATTGTAGTTTCATTTTTATTATGTAGTTTTATCTTACATTTCAAAAAATAAAAAGGTATTGGATTGTTTGCCTTTAGAGAAAAACTCTTTAAAAATGAAAAAAAAAATTCTTTCAATAATTTATATTTGTTTTTTTCCTTTATACTTTTCACTTCTCGAACAGTACTAGTATTTAAAGTAAATGCCGTTGTTAAGGAATAACTAAAAGTAATACAGAAGGAAAACATTTGAATACATCAACATTTATAAAGAAAGCTATATGATAATAATTATAATAATCTAATGACACGTTTTATGACATGATTTTACACGAGGTTTCAATAATGCTTAATGTTATAAATCCTTGTTTTACTTAAATTAATTTTCTTAGTTTTTATACTTACTTAATTGTTTAAGGTCTTAATTGTTAAAATTCGTTATGGTCTTAATTGTTTATGGTCTTATTGTCTTAAAAGTCGATACTTAATTGTCTATGGTCTAATAAATTATCAGACTAACCCGTCAATTTTTTTTATATCTCGACTTTTTTACTCTCATGTATCGTCTGAAATAATAGTTTTTTATGCAGTCTTTTTTATATTCTATTTTTAAGCTCTTTTTTCTTTTATTAAATGACTTATTTTGGCGGCACATGAGTTGAAGACTTTTATTCGAAAATTAAAATTCATTTTTCAATATATTAGTTCAAAAAATGCCTACAAAGGAAAAAAAAAACGCCAGTGTCTAGAGGATTTTTTTTCTAATATTTTTCACCTCAAGCTTACTGCCTTGTAAATATTTTTCATACTTTTAATGACTTTGTATTTTTTGCCAGAATTCTTAATATATCACTCTGATTTTTTGTGCAGTAAACAGATAGTTTTGCTTCAGAAATTTAAAAGAAAATACTTTATTTTATTTTAAAAAGGGAAGTTTAGGAAAGCAAAAGCTTTTAATAATTTTTTTTTATCCATTTGTGCTCACAATTCGAGAAAAGAATCTAGATAACGAAGAAACTTCTTTACATTTTCAGCCAGTTTCATATTTATTAAACTATTTTCAACTATGAACTACTTTCAAGAAAATAAAATTTTCTTTGATATCTTTTCACAAGCACAGTATGAAAAAAGTAAGAAAATAAAGTAGCTGCGTCTATATATATTTTTTGGCACCGATAAAAATCGTGTTAACTCATATTTTCTTATTTTTAATCTTGTGAAATTCGAATTGTTGGCGACAATTTTACCGAGATTTATAACCGCACGACTAGATGAAACAGTAACTATATAAATTATATTTTTAAGTTAATTAGTTTAAAGAATTTCGGAGTTAGTATTGAATACATTTTAAGACATTTAATTTCATTTTGTACATTCTTCACAATCTTGTATATAAATTATGTGATTCAGTTTCATAAAGAAGGTTTCGAAGTTAGGAAAAGAACATGGAACAAATAGAAGTGATGTCCTAGACACGAAATTTATATTTGGCGTTATTACAACTCTATTAAAATGTTATTACACTTATTTCAGTTCGAATTTCTGCTACCTGACGCAGCAAATGCATGAACTGAAACAATGACTGTTTATCGGTAATTAGTTGAAGGAATTGTGAAGTTATTATTGAATACATTTTAGGACATTTAATTTTATACTGTAAACTCTTCACAATCTTGTATATAAATTATGTGATCCAGTTTTATATAAAAGGTTTCAAAGTCAGTAAAAGAGCATAGAACAAGTTGAAGTAATGTCCTAGATTCAAAATTTATATTTGGCGTTATTTCAACTCTATTAAAATGTTATTACATTTATTTCAGTTCGAATTTCTGCTACCTGACGCAGCAAATGCATGAACTGAAACAATGATTGTCATTCATACGATTCTATTGAAAATGTTCCAGAATTTCCTACAACGATCTAACAGTGAAACTGGAACTCAGCGGTAACTACATTGAATAATTCTAGGGAAACCGAAACCCGGAAAACCAGGAGAAATGCAGTTAATTAAGTTGCGTGGACGTTATCATTTCTATGTCTCATTTACCCACCGGCATCTTTCCGGAAAAGTGACGTTTGCGGGAGAATTACTACTGGATTCTTGTTTCTGGCATGTCAACGCTGTTACCACTATCTTTACCGGAATGCTCAGATGATGACTGGGACATCATCATATTTGTGTCAAAGCAACGTTTTCTTGCTTTGGTATAATGTTGATATTAACTGATTAAATTACGAGTCATTTTTTTCTAACATTTTCTGTTTGAAAAAAATAACTCACATTTTCCTTAAAAATCAATTTCTGGAACATGTTTTTAAATCTAAAAAAGTAATATAAAAATTTTTGTAAGTACACAGTGAAAAATAGATGCTTAAGATTTCTCGTAACCTTCTTCGTTTTTGACGAAACCGCTTTCTGGTATATGACCTGAGCAAAAATTTCGTCGAAGTGTCGAAATAACTTTCGTTGCTTCTTCAAGGAAATGAATTTCGTCAAAATTATAAAAAAAAATCGTTATTTTCTTTTTTTCTTTTTTTTCATAAATCTCGAACTAAATTTTTAAAAAAAACTCGTAACGTCTAATATATATAACCTTTTTAATTATCACTTTATCGTCGACACCATCATATAGGTAACTGTATAGATAAGATTGGTATTTCCATCTTGTCGTGGTGAGGGGGCTTGCGTGTGTCAAGGACCTACTGAGCTATGCTTGTGGTAGCTTAGCTGCTAGGAGCTTGGCTAGTACGGCTTTCTAATCCGGACAAGTCAGTGGGGAGACACTAGACTAAAAGTAACATCTTGGCTCTTCAGGTTGGGGGTTGAGCTTAGGGTTAACAACCCTATCTCGTAAAAACATACATGTTACAGAGACTGCAATCATACAGATCCATCTCTCTAAAATGGATGAAAGCCCTCTACCAAATAGGTAATTTCACATTGCCCTAACGGGCTTCGAATCAAGAATTTCAAATTCAAGGACAACTTTTTGACCACCCCATGCAGGCCGATCTTCATGTATCGTCACTTTATTTTCAATTGCCCAGTCATCATTCTAGTTTCGTCAATCTAGTAGTCTATCTACCAAAATGCACTAGGATGAGTTTCTGAGTTGTGGAAATATTTTCGTCATATCTTTAATAATTCACATTTTATCACAAATCACTCGATTTCGTGATGAAATGGTTCTAAAAAGTAGCGAAGTACAGCTCAAGGATTGCTTGATTTATTTTTGAGACTTAAGACAGGTGGATTTGAACTTAATTTGAAATTCCCATCCTGCATGGGGATTTTTATAAAATGCTTCAAACATGGTATCTATTATACCAATTTTTATTCATATGCCAATTATACTTCACATACTAATTATATTTGTATTAAACCAATTATACTTCAGATGCTAACTATATTTGTATTAAACTAATTATAATTCATATACGAAGTAAATCAGTCATACATCAAATACACGAATTATACATCATAGAAATAGCATCTGTGAGGCAAAACTAAAATTGTTAGGTTTATAAGCTCAGTCAATTTTACGAATTCCATTACTTGTATTAAATCCCAACGAAAATTCACTTCATAAATTGTGACATTGAAAAAAAATTAAAATAGTTTCCAAATATTAGACAGTAAAAGGCAGTGAAAATTAGGGAGCATTTCTCAAATGAGTAAATGAGATCATAGAAAGAATAAATGTATTGTAATTTCTACTTTTAATCTTAAACTATGCAATAATCCATAAAGACTAGGAATTTTGCTCAATAAAATTTCAATGGCATTTATATGTTGAAAATTGCAAAGTATAATAATTATTTTCATTGGAAAAATTAATCAAAACAAAAACTTACATGGCGCGTTATATAAACTAAGTAAATCACTTACATCTGTTACCAGCTAATTAAATGATAGCTTATCAAAAGAAAACGAGAAATTTTAGTAATACGAATGATATGGCTCTGGAGGATAGAGCGTTCACTTCAAATGTGGTGAACTGGGTTCGAATCCCAGCGATAGCTAGTCAATACGAATTTCGCACCCAGCTCGCACCGACCACAGTGCTGACTTAATATATCCACAATAGTAGACGGATCAGGAGATAGAGTTCACTTGCCGTATGGCTAACCATGGGAGATTTCGGTGGTTTTCCTCTCCATGTAAGGCAAAGGCAGGTTAGTTCCATTAAAAAGTCCTCCAAGAAGGCTACTTTTCCCAATACTTGATCCAGAAGCTTCCCTTTCTACTGAATTGGGTAAAAAATTACAAGCCTACGTAGTTGAACATTAGTAGCCGTAAACTCATAAATTGGGTCGACTGTTCAATGACGGTTATAAAATGAAATAAAATACCTATGACACAATTTTATCTAACAACGCATGGTCTCAACTACTAGAATATTGAAAAGTTAACCACCTTTATGGCTCTATGGAAGCATCAAAAATCTTAGTAATTTTGAAGTCTTTTGGTAATGATTTTGGTAAAATTAAAAATAAAATACAGTTTTATAATCAGTTATAAAATTTTGCAATTATACTATGATACCCTACAGCTTTGCATAAAAAGCATTTATTCGGTTAAATTAACATTTCAGTTTTGTCTTTTTTTACTAAATGTGATAATTAGAACTATAAATTTGAAAATCAAAATTTCCAATAAACCGTTACCATATGAATAAAAATATTATCAAATAAATGGTTTGAACACCATATATTTCGGTTTTATTACCATTATTATGTTTGCTTTTCTTTTACCAGAAATGGCATTCATTACCTTACAGTACAGAATTTTTTCCTCATACGTTTTTAAATTTGTTTTTGGACATAATTACAATTGTTACACACAATTACAATTGTTGGACACAATTACTCGCATTACATTATTTGGACACAATTACAACTGTCCAAATTGTACACAGTTACAATTTGGACAATTATATTTTTTTGTTCATACTATAAATATTGCTGTACAGAATAAAGTAAAAATATGACCGAGACATTAAATTATAAACATTTGAGCAATCACCATTTAAAATCTACAGTACCAGTGATCCAGTATTGATAAGGGATACTGTGACCCATTCGCTGGAAAGAAACTTTAGCACAAGCGTTATGATGACGTTGACTCCGATAGTGTTTAAGATTATGACGTAACTCACACCTGTATTATAACGTAACACATGAACAATGCATTTAAGATTCCTCTGCTGTAACTGCGGGTGATGCACATGCGCAGAATAATCATGTTTCTGAATCGCTGCAAAAGTATCATGATTCTCTATCAAGTTTGCGCACTTGGCATATATGACAGCTTCAACGTACGTGGAAGGTTTTTTAAAGGCTTTTCTAAATCTGTCCACATATTTGTGTCCGGTATCCCATTTTAATATATAATAGTAAATAATTATTCTAAAAACATAACTAATAGATTTAATACTTGCTTTTCTTTTTAGAAACATCGTTTTACATAATAGTTTTATTGAAAACTAAATTAGCTTTACAGAATATACTAATTTCCGTGTTATCATTCTTTTATTTAAATATGTATATTACTTATTAAACGACGAAAATATAAGAACTCGATGAGTAGTTTGCGTGATTTTTGAGACACATAACGTATTACTATTCTCTAAAGACGCTTTATTTTTTTTCTTTTTGATATTTTTACTTTTAAAAATGTCATCCACGCTATGTTGAGAATTTAATTATAATATCATACATTTTTCATTACTAAGTTTCTATGCTTCAACTTTTCATTGTTTAATTAAGCAATGTTATGATACCTTCACCAAAGTGCAATTTTAATTAAAAGCGTGATGTATATTTTATTTTATTTCATTTTTGTTGAAATTAAGTGCTTTGGAGATAAGTAGAATACGTATAATTCAAATACGTTTTATTTTTTAAAAAATTAAGCATGAACTTTGTTTAAAAAATGTAAAAATAATTCGAATAAATTTCAGTCTCATATGTTTGAAAATGCCGTAAACTATTCTTGAATGATAAAAATATTCTTATAAAGTGTTGTAATCTTTGCTTTTCTCTTTGATCCATTGTGTCAACACTTTGTAAGAGAAGTTCTACACATGTTTAAACATGTTGCAATTCTGAATATGTAAAAATAATAAATGTAATATCAAAACAATTAATGTAAGAGAAAAGAAAAATTAATGTAATATTAAAGAAAATGTAATATCATTAATTAATGTAAAGTATAATGTAGTGTATTATATAATTATTGTAATATTAAAAAAATTATATTGAGAAGAATTTAATATTCTTTATGTAAGCTTCTGAATAAATTTATATAGGCTGTTTCCTAAAGACTCCCCTTAATCTGCATTATTAGAATGTTTATCAAAGATGAGTTCTGATGTCAGATCTGATACAATCACTTCCGACTTAGCACTAGGGCAGGGATAGCCTGCTCGGTAGGGCGCTGGGCCCATGTCCAAGAGGTCGTGGGTTTGATCCTCGCCTCCCGAAGACTCCTCGTGTAGTAAATAGCGACTGATGCACGTTAAATCTATCGAATCTCAAAGTCCTCCATGTTCCCATAACAAATCAATACCACTGGGGATACTAATCCAGGAGTTTCCTTGTCTCCTGGATTGCTTCAAAATTACAAGGCTACGGAGTTGAACATTACTGGTCGTAAACCCATGAAATTGGGTCGGCTGTTCAACGACGGTTGTAAAATAAAATAACTTAGCACTAGCCACGATTGCAATTCTTTACAATCGTTGCTAGTGCTCAACGGTGCCAACAATACGTCTCCTTTTAAACTGGTGAAAAATCTGTTGTTTTTTCCCATTCTATGAGGTATCTCGTGAAATGCACGCACATAACTTGTTTAAACTAGCATTCAGATGAGGATTCATCCACGTTATAATCAATTCTTCACCGATATCGAACATTTTATAAAAAATATCAGATGTTCTATGTCGTGGTCTTTGGCGTGTATATAACAATGGAAATTTAAATTCGATAATTTTTTAGACTGGTTGTTTTTATCACAATATAATTCCCTGTTTCTCAGGGACTGGCTGATTTCCCCCACCCACCATTGGTACAAAGGAAGCAAGCCTGGAGTTTCTTTGGCTCTTCCCTTTGAAAGGAGAGTCTGCACCACCCTCTCCCGCCTAGCTACCGGCCATCTAAAAGGTTTACTATTTTCTGAAGGAACTAAAACCTACCTCCTCTGCCCTAAATGCCATCTACACCGGGCTTCAGCCGATCATATCCCGGACTGTCTTGGTCTTCTCTGGGAAGACATCTACTCTACTCCTCTTTTGGTCTTCGATTTCATTCAGATCAACGGGTTCATAGATCTGGTCTGACTTCGTCAGACCAGGTGAAGATAAGCAAAAACAACAACATCACAATATAAAGCGATACTGTAACAAATTCCGGATCAAATTACGATTTAAAGTACCGGCGATTTGGTCGCATCCTCCGCAAAATCAATTTTAGATGAGAATCCATTTTTACAGTGAAATAGTATACTGTAACTTTTACAGTAGTATTTATTTAATCAGATTGATTCCATGCCTTTTTTGTCAACAGTTACCTTAAGAATTTCTTGAATTTTCCAAAATATAGTTTCAAAAATATATTCTCTTCAGCTATTCTCAGCGAAAATTGCTTAAACGTATATTCTTAAAAATGTTGTGCCCATATACTTCAAGAGGGGAAAAAATGAACTTGAAGAATGTTATTTATGCTTGTCTTCTGGCATCATTAACTTTCTAAACTCTGGTAAAAGATTCAAAAGGTTTTCTGTAGAAACAAAACTATTAGGAGAAAGAATTCACTTTCGACCTGAAAGTGTTTCCCGGAAAAGATCGAAATTCTGGCAGTGATAACGGGAACAGCAGCTCCTGCGGGGGTTTTCGGGGATGATTCATCATCATTTTGATGGGCAGTCATATTTGTAAATGTTACAATCTGGTACTTTCCTAGGAGTTTAGGAGGTATAGTTTTCAGCTCTTGGAAAACTTGTCTAAGTTTTGCAGTTAATGCCAAACAAGGAAGAAGATTGGCTTTGTTATTAATGATGTACTTATACCATTATTTAAGATTACACTCCTTGCAGTTGTAAGGTAGAAAGACAAAAAAACATGTTTTTATCGAAGTTTGCTTTTATTGAATTTTAGAATAAAGTTTCGTTTCATTTTTTTAATGAAGTGTGCATGTATTTTTCGAAAATCTTTTTTTCTTTTTTTAAATAAAGCAGGTAACTTACAAAAATATAACTCAGCAGGTAAAAATATAAAACTTAATATCTCTGATAATGTAATGCAATTAAATTGATATATCACTTACTTTTTCCTGTTAGTGCTCACAATTAATTTGGAATACCACTAATTACTAAAATGTTGCTCATTTTTACCTCTATGTTTGCGGGATGGGTGAATTTAAGAGCTCATTTTAAGCTTAAGGTATCACTGCTCTGATTCATTTGTGGAACGTTGCCAAAGAAAGAAAAAAACGATCTACAATGAACACCGTAAGATGCAAAATTCGAACGGAGAAAAAAAATGAGTGGAAATTATCGTACAGTATGGGAATGACACTTCTGGTAAAAAAAAGGAAGGAAAAAAAACAACAATTCTGGTTAATAAAGCCGAAATATAAGGTATTTAAACCATATATTCCCGAAATACGACGAAAAGCGCAATAAGTAAAATTGATATTAAAGATTCAAATGTTTGACCCCCTTAGTCAATCTATTGGGACTTTCCAGATTGCAACCATTCCCCATATTTTGAGGATCAAGAATCTAAATCAGTCAAAAAATATTTAAAGAAAAGTACATTTTTGTGCCTGATTCTTTAGCTTAAAATATTATCCGTAATAATTAACCAACTTATTTAAGTTTAAGCCTTTGAGTAATTAAGTTTAAGCATTAGTACATGAAGATCCAATCATTAGATCCATAGGTTGATCCAATAATCCATAGGTTGAGTTTTTCCTAAGTTTTTCCATATCAAAGGGTTAATTAGACCATCATGTTTTGTTTTGTGTTAGAATACACACTTACAAAATTTTAATATATGTAAACTTTGAGTTTAACTATATAAGAATGTTTTACTTTTTTTTATTCATAAAGTAAATT
The DNA here is from genome assembly GCF_043381705.1 of Parasteatoda tepidariorum. NCBI lineage: Eukaryota > Metazoa > Arthropoda > Arachnida > Araneae > Theridiidae > Parasteatoda > Parasteatoda tepidariorum. Next base: position 66,523,123 of record NC_092208.1, read on the forward strand.
ATATTAACTTGACATATATCTTAAATTGAAAAGTGGCTGAGAAAGTAACTTTGATTGTCGGTTATAAAAATTAACGTGATAAACGTATGTCATTTGATTACATTAATAAACCAATTTTAAATTAAATGTTGAAAACTAACTTTGAAAAAAAAAGGTATCACGAGAAAACTTCCTTTTTTATCAAGATTTTAACAAACATATAATAAGTTTATTAACAAAGGTCAATATTTTTTATACCTTAAAAATTTTACATGAAGATTATAAAATCGATTTCGAAAAAAAAATTTCGAAAAAATTAAACTTTCTCACCATAGTTTTAAATAAATATAAAATATTATTAACAAACCATACAAGGCAATATTTTTATTTTCATTATTTGCAGCGAAAGTAAAAGTAAAAAGTACTTAAACGTACGTACTTTTACTTGTCCTTTCGTAACTTTTTTTGACAAAAAAAATTGCAAATATTTGTAACGAGAATGTTGAAATTAATAATTACTTTTTTTGTGAAATTTTTTAAAAATTTTCCTTCTAAAAGAAATGCTGAAATTTATTATTTTTATTTTATAAATTTAGTGCATTATATATTCTTTATCAAGTTAGCTTCTATTTCCAAACATCTTTTAGGACTGCAATTTCCTGCAAGGAGAAGGCCGGATGGGGGAATGGAACGCGAAACAGATTTAATGCATATTACGTACATATAAATGCAATTTTTTTTACTTATCTCTTTAAACAAAAATTACAATGCTTTCGAATTTGTGCAACAAATTTATTTGTTACTCAAAATTCTGAAAGTAAAAACAAAATTTCTACAGATTCAAAAAATGAGCATAATTTAAAATTCCTCTTATATGCAGACATTGAATTTTAGTTTATCGTTTGGTTTCTTTCAACGTTTGCTTTTATAAATAGAATTTCGTAACTTTTTCCTGCATTTTAAAGTTTTATTCCCTCAAATTAAAATTTAATGCATTTCAAATATTATTTTTTTACATTTTTTAATGAAATTTACGATTACTTTGAATTTTAATTTTTTCGAAATGTAGGAATTCGTGATATTTTTGTTTTGTACGAGTACTTTTATTTCTTCGTACTTGTGTACTTTACTCATTATTTTTCCTAAAATCAAAACTTTTTGCTTTTTATTCGCTACTCTTGCTTAAAGTACTTGTATTTTTTCTCCTTACTTTTTAAAAGAAACGTCGTTCCCATGTTTGTTAACAAATATGCATGGTTTTCAACTTTACAAATTTTTAATGAATGTTCAAAAATCAAATTTAAGATCTAACTTTTTAACCTAACTTTATTTAACAAATATAAAATGGGAAACAATGGAGGTAAAATGTACAAGAAGAGATTACTTTTAACCTTTTCTACCTCGTATTAATTCATTAATCACATTTGGTCATTAATGCTCCTTTATGTTTCAACATTTACCAAAAAAATCGCAAGTTAAAAAAAAGGAACATAATTAGGTACCTAACAATAATTGCACGCTTTATTACGTTTTTATAAATGATTGTCGCAGCAAATTATTTTTTTATCATATCTGCAATTAATACATACAAGCTTAACTTGCATGTAATGTTTAAAAGAGAAATTAAAACAAACTCGTTTCCCAAAATAACACTTTCACTTTTCCCGTAAAAGAGAAATCGTCGAAATGTATTAAAAGAGGAGAAAATAAAAGCACGGCACTGAACAAGTTAACAAGAGAGAGAGCAAAAAGAAAGCAATTTGGCGCATCTGTTGGCTGGAAATATCATAATATAAATCACATTTATAACAAGTGTCACATGGCAGTCTAGAATGTGCTAGAAAAATAAGTAATTAAATCCCTGGCATGTTATCGTTTGTTTTAGATTATGCAAAATGTATTAGGGTAGTTCTAGAATTTATTTTCGGACATGAATAAACACGCTGCGGATTTGTTTTTCTTTGTCACTAATTTTTCGTGTTACTCGAAACAACACAATTTATATAAGATGGCGCGGTTAAACTGTGGAGGGTTGTTGCCATTCGGAGAAATGTAATTTTTATTTTAAGTGGATTAGTGTCCGTGTTTCCACTGTTTCTCCGCTTTTAACCAAAGCATTCTGGGAAGAAATAGAGTTGTTTTGTTAGTGGCAAATTAGTTTCTAAAACCGAAATGCTCCTCTTATACGAATTCTAGTTGCCAAATGGGCGATAAAAGTTATTTTAAAGAGCGTTAGAGCTTATCCAAAACACAATTTGTTGGAATGACTTTATGTTCCGTTTGCTGATTATAGTTGAGATGTGTTATTACAAAACCTTAGTTTTTAGGAACACCAGAGTAAGATTTATGACTCAACTTGCATCTTTAGGGCTTGAAGTAGTTTTCCACAAATGGTTTAAACAATATACACTTAAATATTGCTGAATAGTGAACTGATTAGTTTATATACCGTGCAAGATTAACATTTTGTATAACTTTGTTTCGTAATTTGATGTCCAAAACACAATTTGCTGGATTAACGTTTTGTTTCTTTTGCTGATCGTAATTGAGATGTGTGACTTTAAATCTTCGGCTTTAATAAGTGCTAGAATAAGATTAATGGCTTAGTTTCTACTTACATCTTTATTGTTTAAGATTATTTTTGCACAAATGTATTAAACATGGTATATTGTTTAAATATTGTAGAATACAAACATTAATTTATGTACCACATGATGTTAAATTTTTGTGTGACATTGCTTATAATATTTCTTTATCCCACGGGCGTCTTAGCAAATGGGCAAAAATTGGGGGAGTGCTTTTCCCCTATACATTGTGTCCATTAATCGATGAAATGAAAAAAAAACTTGTTATGCTATTTGGGGAAGACTGCTGGTTAAATTACGACTTTTTACACACAGAATCATCAGTGGGTTAAAAAAGAATGTGTTGAAATGATCTTATATTACGTCATCTGATTACAGTCGAAGTAAGTTATTACAAATCATTAGCTCTCATTAAAATCAGAATGGGCATAATAGATTGGTATCATCTTATCATCTTGCATACTTAAAGTAGGATAGTATAAGATAGAGTAGTAACCATTATCGTCACAAGTATTTTTATACAAGTACAAGTATTATTATACCGCCTAAATTTAATGTATATAACTAAAAAATCTAAATATTTTGGATATAGTTTTGAAGTTTGTTAAGAAAAGACTATTCAAAAATTTAAAAACTTATTTCAAAATTTCAGTTAAGTTAGAAATAAAATGAAAAAAAAAACACATTTTTTAACGATTTTATTATCTTTTAGTACGATTAGCGAACGGAATATCTTAACCTATTTTACGTTTTTTTTTATCAATTTTTTTCTTACTTTTTTCTTACAATTCGTACATTTCACACATTAGAGCATTTCTAAGTTAAATTGTTTAATGTTTTTGCCCCACCCTAATACATGGATCTTAAATTACTTGGAGACTCAAATCTGATATCGGCTTATTTTTTTTCAAATTTTACATTTTTGTTTGTTTAACGAATAGAAACGTAAAAAAAAATGAAGCTACATCAAAGTCGAAGGACCATATCAAAAAGTTCGTTCTTGATTTTCTGGGGTAATTAAAGTAATAATGTACTTATTCCATATCAGTTTTGTTAAAAGGTTATTAATATTCAGGTAAGTCTACAAAAACATTAAAATAGAAAATAACTTCATGATATCCTTAATAATTAAATTACGATACAGTAGATACAATAGTTAATAGGCTTATTATTAATAACCGTTTAGATTACAAATAATTCCTAAAAGTTATTATAAAATTTATATATATCAAGAAAGTATTTTAATATAACTAAAAACTTATTACCTTTTACAATTTTATAGCGGTTGCAAATTAATAATTTTAACACATTATTTTTAATTAATACAATAATAAAATCATTTATGCTTTTTATTCCTATTTAAACAATAAAGCAGTAATCAAATATATATTTATATCTCTGAGATTGCCAAAATCGCAACCTAAGAACCCATAAACTATAAATCTAACTATATCTTTAACCTCTAGAAGTCTTAAGGAATGACCATAAATAAGAATTTAATATTGAGCCAGGAGAGCTGAAAGCTGACAAACCTTTCAACGGAAATACGTTTTGTTATTCCCATCTAACCTACTTTAGCCGAAGAAGCTTTTCTTTTCATTGGATAAATATATCCTCGAAAAATGTATTGTCAGATGTTATGGGCACTCAAAGATCTGACAATTCATTAGATATAGATATTTTTATATCACCAACAAATCATTTCTAGATAAACAAGGTAAATGAAATAATCCAATTTAGAAATAGCATGTGCTTTAATGTAAAATCATTTTCAATGATATTAAAATTGAAAAATTTATCGTTTCCTTCATTGGAAAGCAAAGTAAAATTAATAAATCAAAGTCATGAAAACGAATTTGCAATTTATAGTTTTTTATGGTGTTTAACTGAATGATTTGTTTTGGAGGAAAAAATGTAACAAAACATTTAGATTAAAAAGTGAAATTATAGGTTAATAATTAAGAATAATAAGCTATGATTATGATAGAATCAATTATATTGATGATTTGCTGATTTTTCAATATTTCTTTAATAAATTTGAAAAAAAAATGGTTAAAATTCAAGAAAGAAAAGTATTAATAAAACTCCAAAGTAAAAAAAAGCACTTATAAATAAAGCAATTATAAAAAATAAGAAAATTTACATACCATTGCCAGAATAAAAAGTTTAACAACAAAAATAAAGCAGAAATAATGCCTAAAAACAGACAAACTTTACTGCCAGCTGTATAAACATGAACCTTCTTCAGTGATGAAATAAGTTACAACAAGTTACAGCAAGAAAATAAGTGATTTAACCATTAAGGGAAGAAAGAAGGGATGAGAATTATCTAACCAAATAAATAAATAAATAAAATAAAATAAGGAGATAAAAAAACAAGGTGCATTATTAATACATAAATTAAATTAAAATAGATAAATTAAATTAAAACTGATTTCCAAAGACGAATTAATCTTTAAATTAATTATTTGAATTTTTCACAGCACGAAATAATTCCCAGAAAACAAAGGCAGTAGCTGAAAATCAGTGTTGAATGTTTTTAGCAGAAGAAAATTCAAACCTATGTTTAGAATTTCTGCTACACATGGCAAATGGCAGAACACTTATTATGTTTAATTATCGTTCAAAATAAATAGCGTAAAAATAAATAGCATGTTAAAGTCAAGGAATTTTTTGTTTGTCCAATTTACACAAAAACTTCACCAACAAAAAATTTGACAAATATAATAGCCGAATATCCGCACTAGAGTCATAAACTTTAGTGAAATTTAATTTGCTATGGAGAAAACGACTTTAAATACAAGTTTATTCAAAATCTTAGCAATTCGGTAACTGAATCTGGTATAATAAGATGAAACAAGTCATTAAATCATTAAAGTATGAATTAGAAAGTTTGGATTGCGGTAAAACTTTTCTATAGACGGAGTAATATCGAGGAAAAACCGTGATCGGCAGCAAAACCGCTGAAGTAATGGAGTTCTACATTGACATGATTACCATTAGAACAAATTTTATGAGAAATGTAGTTATTGTTTGATCAATTGGATGAGTTGAAAAGTTACAAGGAAGAAGTGGAACCACGAAGGGTTATCAATAAATAGTGTTAAAAAATGCAGCGTTATAACAAGATAATAAGTAATAAGAATGTCCAAAAACAGTAAGCTCACATTATTTCCTAACACATTCACATTTTTGTCCAAGCATAGATTAAATGCAATGATCTATGACACTCATAATATTAAAAACATATTCATTATTATCATCGCCCACTAAAGTGACACAATATTTTATTAAATTAGTTAGTCATCTGTCTAATATTCCTTTGTTTTTAAACTTTAGAGTTTAGTTTTGAAGGTAACTAACAAATCAAAACTCAGAATAACAAATCACTTCAGCAGTGGAGTAAGAACGACACTTTAAAACCCTCTTGTTACACTCAATTTGCGCTTTTGTTTTCATCTGGGTAATGAAATTATTAAATCGCCTACAAAGTACATATTATTTTGAAACTACTTAATAAACAAGTATGACAAAGAAAATTAAAGTACAATAAATCATTACTTAATTTNCTTTTTATTTTATTTTATTATCTGTTTTTACATGTTATTTTTACTTCTTATGATCTTTTTTATTTGTTGTTATTTTATTTAAAAAAAAAAATATTTGATTTTTCCTCACACTATTGTATTAATATATTTTGCTTTGGCTTTATTGATACAATATCAGAAAGCACTCTGTTTTGCGGATATAATCGTGTGGGCTGAAGAAAAGATTATATCTTTTTTTTTTCCGGCTCTTTTTCCGGTTTTTTAATTAACATTTCATTTTTTTTTTCATTTTTTTTAATAAAATGTTGCTTGTTTTTTTTTTTTTACTTATTATTTCCCACTCCCCTTTTTTTTCATATGTCTATAATTTTTCTTTATTTTATTCTTCATTTTGAACTTATCTAATGAGTGCTGTTTACNTCTCAAGTTTGTAAAATTTTTACTATCTGGAAACATTACTTAAATATAGATTAACGAAAAAATGGCTCATTTCTAACATGTGTGTGTTTTTGCTACATTGTCATTTAATTGAAATCATTTGAAATTTTATTTCGATTTTTAAATTGCTGGAATCGCATAAAGAAGTAAATTTAAGCAATAAAATAATTATTGAAATCTTATGTAGTTACAAAGTTAATTTATGGTGTATTTAAAAATCAATTAACCTGTATAACGTATTTTTGTATGTTTCTTATTCCATTGATAACAGTGGAAGCAAAATGAACAAATCGCCATCTTCCAGTCGTCAAAAATCCATTGTCCAGCGTTTGAGTTACCACAAAATAGCAGTCTCATCTCTCTTAAAGATAGGTATCAGTAAGTCTATGTGCTTAGAAACAAAATGTTCTTTTTTTTGTTGAAAATAAAATAATCATTCTACATTTGAATTGACACGCGATATAAAGTAACATATCAGTAAGTTTACTTGTTTAGATCGTGATTTATATCCAGATATCACTAAGTATACAGATGGAGAGAAAATAATTTGTTTCATGGTCACTATAAATTGTCTTACATTTTAATTTAAACAACCTATCAGTGTCACGTGTATTAAATTTATATATCAGTAAATTTATGGATTTTGCAGCAAAATGTTGCTTGATTTATGTTCAATATAAATTAAGCGCCTTATATTTGAATTTACAAAACAGAGCAGTGTCACGTGTTTAAATTATCAAGAAGTTACATATTTGACAGGAAAAAAAATCCTTTGTCTTATGAACAATATAAATTAAGCGCCATGCATTTTAATTTAAACAGCGTAGCAGTGTCACGTGTTTTCAGCTATCAGTAAATTTATGTATTTTACAGCTTAGTGTAATTTGATTTATGCTCAAAATAAATTAAGCGTCTTACATTTGAATTTACACAACATAGCATGTTTTCAAGTTAGGTATCTGCTGAAATTAAATGACATTTCTCGTCAAGCGATATGCTATATGGTTTTCGGATAAAATTCCCATGATAAAGCCATCAAGCTTCATCTAGTCCTCATTGATGCATTTGGATAATAATGTCGGATGCGTCAATGGAGGTGGAGGGCAAGGGGTGGTGTCGATTTGGCAAAATAGCCCCTGCAATTAAGGTCGAACAGAGAGCACACTAATGATGAGAAGTTACAGAATATAATTTGCGATCTGATGCAATTAATGTGTGTTGTAAAAGGGGGGTGCGCTTAAATCGAACGTTCTACTTTGATGGAATTACTCAAATGAGGCAACAAATTTCCACTCGATAGAATTAATGTGATGTTTCGACTGAATAACAGTCAAAAGGATTGGAAAATGCTGCATGCGTTCGGATTCCATGATTTTCAGTGTGTTGAGAATTAATTAAAAGTTTCAAAGTTTCCTTTCCGTTGGTCTTTGCTGTTCTATGGTCTGGGATTTAAAGTAGTAAATCTGGAAATTAGCATTGGTGTTAAGTGGCTTCTGTAAGGTTGAATAGATTAAACATTTAATTAATCGTAAACTCCTGTCTTTTTCGTTTTGGTTTTTTAAAATTGAACGCAACATACCACTTTTTGAAGCTAAGTTACTGCAATTACTGTTGTAATTTGCTTCGTTGTGATGAGAGCCTATTCTGTTAAACTGTTAGAATATTCATTTTAAAATAGTGGAAAAATTACCAGCTGCAATCTGTTCATCCGATTGCCCTTAAAGCTTATGATAATTTTTTCTTTACCTTTACTTGTCATGGTATTAAAACCACCTGAAAGAAATTTGACTGGTCATAGGGGATATTTTAAAAGCTTCCATCAGTGCGTGAATAGGAGTATCGCATTACTTTTGCCCATGGTCACAAATTGGGGAGTGCAGTATTCTTAAAAATCTTGTTATGTTGTTAAAGAGAATGCAAGGAATACTGGGGTGCAAACTCTGAGGCTTGAACCCAAATTCTGCCAGTTATGAGACTGACAGAATATCCCTCTCTGTTACAATATGTACCCAGCTGCAATTAACTAAGTTGCTTCATCATTTTGACTTAATTTATGCAGTAATATTCCAGTTAAATAAATATATAAAATTCCAGTTAAAAAAGAAAAAGAAAAAAAAATAGAAAT
>NC_092208.1:66532726-66535642 GCF_043381705.1 Parasteatoda tepidariorum
GTTGTTATTAAATGATAGAATTCACTAAAAGTATATAAATATGTAGTAAATAAAATAATTTTGTGATAAAAATGATAAATGAAAAACATGTTTTTTTAAATTTCAATTTTTTTAAGTTAAACTATTCTTTATTTGGTTTATTCTTCTTGCATTATTTAATTAGATGGTAAAACAATAGAAACATACAAAAATATTGATTATTACTCAATATTATACAGAAATATAAGCAATATTCCTTAAGAAGGCGGGACTACCCGACTCTCCCCTATATTTTTATCCATGTCCTTTAAATTTATATTTGAAATAAAAATGGTGTGTTTGTTTGTAATGGTTCATTTGTTTTGTAATAAATTGTTATAATTTATAACATGTTTAATTTAGCAGTCTCTGGTGTTGTGGTCAAATGGAAAGTTAGCATTACAATCGCGACCATATATTCGCATATATAGTCTCACATAGCCCTATATATTCCTTTGCATCTGTTACTATGTATTTCCAACTTACATGTTGACTTTTAAACAGCAATTCTTAACTATGTATATGTTTTAAGAGTTTGTAGTTTATTTTGTGAAATCTAGTCACTGCAATTTGCAGAAGGCTGTTGGGTAAAGGATATTTAAAATGTAACCATGTGTTTAGTTCTAAATATAAAGCAAAAAATCAATAAACTGGATTCTAATCTATCGTTTTATAATCAAAATAATTGCTAGCAATCTATCAAGTTTTAGAATTTTTGATATACAGGAATCTAATTGTTTTTAAAAAGCAAACTTAAAGAATAACAAGCGTTTCATCATTCTATTAATTGTCCCATTATGTCTCCGACAATCAAAATTTAAGTGCCTTGCAGAAAATGCTTTTTATCGGTTTTCATTTAAAAAAAATAGCAAATGTAAATATGCACGCACCTTTTTATTGAAAGATTAAACAGCAAACAAATGAATAACATTTACATTATAAATTTGAATATATGGCACTTAATTTTTAAACAAATTTTTTGTATGTTATTAATTTGCTCAAAGCTGCTTTTAAATACAGTTTTTAAATTAAATATTCAATTGTAACTTAATTAAAGCACGTTTTCCGCATGAATAGTTAAAATAGCATTTGCATATTTAATTGGAAATACTCAACATGCTAAATAATAATTAACTATTCTTTTTTGAATTATTCATTCATTGAAGAAATGATTTTACGAAAAAAATCTCTTATAATATTCAGTATTTATTTGATTTCTTAAATGTATATTTCTTGCAATGTTTTGTGTATAATTAATTTATACATAACTGAGTTCTCTTTTAGATATTAGGAGCTTTAATTTATTCAGATAGAAATTGGTTCAATTTGTCCTTTTTTTTTAATTCTATAATTTTGCATTCTTGGAGTATAAATTTTTTTTTGTCTTAACTTTTTTCTTTTAATATTTTTTCAATCTACTCTTTTTTTAAGAATTTTTTTTTAATTAACAGTAGTTTCTTTATAATGTTGTGCAGGTTGTGTAATGTATTTTTTACACGCGTCGTAGTTTGAATTGTGAAAAAATAAATAATTACCTTTATAACTATTTTATTGTATCTAATATTACTTTTATATAATATAAATGACAAAATTATTCAATAAATTAAAAATAAAACAGTTACAAATTGCTTTATAAGTCATACATGTAATTAAAATCTACATACACATGATATAATTTTAGAGATAAAATAATATATTTTAGACATATTGTTTCGTTTGTGAAGTTTTTCGTAATGTGATTTTTTAACGATCATAAAAAACCTGGAATACTCGTATTTTATCTCTAAACGTAATGTCTGTTTTAATATTTTATGCTTCTTTTAATATTTTTATTATTAGTTCATTTGTCCCAAAAATTCAATTATTCAATCGGATTATAATTTAATCACAGAAAGAAATATCTTTTTTGTGAAAGATATTTTAGCCTTTCTAACAGCAGTATAAATAATAACTTAATCTATGTAGATGAGCACTATATTAATAATTGATATTGGATTGCTTCCGATTTTTTAAGAGTCTGCTATTTTTTAATGTCTGTGATTTTTTTAATTATTTAAAATGTGTCTTTTACTGACTAGTCACGTACCTTTTTTATCGTTTTATCCAATATTGTTTTAAAATTTAATAAGTCTAGATTTTACCTAGGATCAATTTTAACTTTTTTTTGTTTTGTTAACCTTTAAAATAATAATTCAACTAATTTTAAAACTATTTGGAATTAGATTATATTTCTCGCTAATATTATACTTTTTTGTGATAACATTTTTTCAAACATTTCAGGAAATAAATTTGCTTAAAATAGGGGGAAGGGAGTTCAAGTTACGTCATGTTGTGTATTCGAGCACTATTTGTTTTTCCTTCTTTACCATATGATATTATAAATTTAATATTCATTTTAACTTTTTATCGTCAAGACTTGGAAGTTGGTTGACGTTAATATGACTGCAATTAACTTTAAATAAAATTTTCAAAAAGTCTACATTTGCAAAATTAATAAGAAAAGGATTGTCAAAAATTAAATAGAATTGAATATTTAATAAAAACATAGAACTAAAGGTGGAAGATAAGAAAATGATGTATGGGCAGAGCAGAGCAAGAGCCCCAGCTGTACGAGATGTAAAAACTAAACGTTTACTAAACCTTTTACTAAACCTTTCACTACCCCTTTTTAATGTTTTTTCTTTTTATTTTATTTTATTATCTGTTTTTACATGTTATTTTTACTTTTTATGATCTTTTTTATTTGTTGTTATTTTATAAAATAAAAAAAATTAAGTGCTCCTCACACTATTGTATTAATATATTTTGCTTTGGCTTTATTGATACAATATCAGAAAGCACTCTGTTTTGCGGATATAATCGTGTGGGCTGAAGAAAAGATTATATCTTTTTTTTTCC
>NC_092208.1:66535699-66584428 GCF_043381705.1 Parasteatoda tepidariorum
TGGTCGTTAAATTTGCTTAGTAATTTTGAATACACATGTATATATGTGTGTGTATATATATATATATATATATAATATATGACGATGATGACCTGAACATTTATGAATCGATTGATTTTTTATTCTTCTTTAATGAAAATATTCTTTCTTACTTTAATATTATTTTTAATACTAAACTTAAAATTTGTAAATACTAAACTTATAAATTTGGTTTCATTTTTATTTTTTTATTTAAAATAGTTTTGTTTCACATTTTAAATATTTCTTCGATCTCTACTTAGACTTGTTATTAATTAAAATTATTATAATTTTTATTTATAGATTATTAAAATTTAATGAATAGTTTTAGTAATATATGTATCTCTCGTCCATATTAATTAACAAAAATTAATAATGCTGCATATTCATCTATTTTTTATACGAAATTGATCTTATTCGCATAAAATTGTGATCATTATTTTAAACTAAAAAAGTTTGATTATAACTAAAGGTCTCAGTAAATTTCAATAACTTTTTTTTCTTCTAACTTTGATCCGTATCTTGTCGAAAAGCAAAGTAAAGCAAGAGTAAAATGTATACATAAAAAAAGCTTTGTTTCATCCTTTATATTATAAACAATTTATTGCTGTTTCTTTCAAAATTGATTAAAAAATGCAGATTTTCAAATACTTTTCTTTTGTTATTTTCAAAAGAATGCACACTTGATTAAACATCTTATAAATTTTACGTATCGTAAGAAATTTCGACTGAAAAAATATTATTAGCAGTAAAATAAGTTTCAGACTTAAGCTTTACTATTCAGTTCTATTAGTTCAGTTCATAAGTTACTACTATTTATTATTTCTTTTACTATTTGTTAGTTTATTTTGTTAAAAATGCTAAATTTTTCAAACATTGCATTTTTTTAAAAATACAATTTAAAACAATATAAATAATTTTTCCTCTTGGATAATTTATGAAAGATAACTTAAGCGTTTAAAATAAATTTTAAGCTAATATTTCGACAGATAAATTGCATAATGAATTACAATGTAGCAATGAAGAGTTTGCTAAATATTACTCAGTAAAAATAGTAATAAAACTAAAATTTTAATCTAGAATATTGTTTTAGATTGTCAACATTTTTATCAACTATAGAGCTTTGTCATAACACTATTTATATGTTGTCTTACCACCAAAAAAACATCAATTTTTGTTTACTCTCGCAAAAATAACAGTTCAAAACTGCAACATAATCTTACTACTTTTAACAATAGAGCAAAACATAACTGAAAAGAAACATACCTTCAAAGCAACGAATTATTGTTCACCAGAGCCTTGAACCATAATACGGCGCGAAATGATCCACATTCGAATCAAATATCCGCAGTATGAGACGGTTCATATGCAAAACTCCCCTTGACCTCGGGCTAACCATGAAAGGTTTTGATGGTTTTCCCTTCCATGTTATGCAAATGCAGGTTAATTCTACCGGAAAGTCTTTCTTGCAGGCTAATTTACCACATTACTGTCTTCCAGATAGGATTTAAAGTTACAATGTAATAGAATTGAACATTGACAGTCGTAAACTCAAACGTGCAAGGCTAACTTAAGAAAAAACAAGGTTGAAAAAGGTGTGAAAATAAATCATGTTTCTGCTCAAGTTGAACTAAAGTATCCAGTAATCATACAAGATATTTTGGATCAAATCGCACCATATTAGAGGGGTAGTAATTTTGAACAGCAATAAGAATGAAAGGAGCTGAACTAAGTTTCCGAACTTTAATTCCACTTCTTATTTTTTCCATTTTAAATCTATCATTATATTTAATTTTAGCATAAGTGTGTGAATTTTTGTCACTATGATTTTTATTATTCACAATATGATTTTTGTTATTCACAAAAGCTTGGGGCAGAATTTCAGAGAACTCAATATTCCTTTTGTTAGTCATATTTTTACTAGTTTAATGAGTTAATAATTGATTTGCTAGTTTGATGATTGTTTTATTAGTGTAATTATGGTAATCCGCCTTTAACAAAAAGATTATCTGTTGAAAATTTCCCTTTAAATTGCCGAATAAAAATTTTGGTGATCGTTTTATATTAAATAACAAGTTAGTAAACGCTGTGTGATTCCTATCCTTGTTTTTCATATTCCGAACAAGAAATAATATGGCCTGAAAAACATAATTTTCACATAAAGATGGCAAACATGAAATAAAATGGTGTTATTATGCACTAAAACATGGTATAAAAATAAAGTAATAAGAAGAAGAAAAAATAGAAGTTAAGAGAAAAACAGGTTTAAAAAAAGTTGATCTCTTTTTAAAATCACATAGCTTTGTTTAAATTCATTATATTCTCCTTATTCTAGCTTTATAATTATCATAAAAAATCAAATTAGGGAATAGATTAAGCATTAGATTTAATATTTGCATTTAGATATTTTACAGAATACATCGAAACTTATTCGGCTAAACACTGCAAATACTTTTATTCATTTTAACTGCAAAGTATAAAATAATAAATTAATCATCTAGTCCGTACTCTATTCTCTAAAAATAATATGGAAAATATTCGAAAACATTTCAAGCAATTCGAACTTAATTACTTTGAGGTATTGCATTTAAGATAAAGGAAAATAACCAAAAACGGAGTTTTGAACTGAGTTTGTCAATTTAATAACCAAAATAAATGATTTTTAAATCATGATAATTCTGTTCGATTTGATGTAGAAACAAAACTCAAATGGTTTTTAAAAAAGAAATTTTTTTTGCTTTGTTTTAGATAAAGAAAGAGAAGAATGCAATTTGATTGAATTTTTTATTCAAAATCGGGTTAAATAAAGGCAGTGGGTTACTTTAATCGTTTTGTTATGCTACAACATGCATAACACACAATGTTTACTTTATCAGGAAAATACAAAAATTTAAAAAAACTCTTATTGTATTTAAAATTAGCTTTTTTATACATATTATAAATTATACTGTCAAAAAATCATTTTGAAAGATTTAAACACATCTTTTTTCTATTTTTATACTCCAGAAACTATTTAAACATCTCCGAATCTCACAATGAAAAATACTCAAGCTAAAATGATTTTCAATCATCCATTCTTCTTCAACTAGTAATTTATCATAAGATATGATAAAAGAAAGAAAAAAAATATCTTAGATTTCATATCATCACCACAAGGCACGAGGTAGACTCAATCAGAAATAGTACAGTATTTGGCAAGATTGGCGCAAGCACATTCCACTTGTCTTGTTTCATTCGTCGCCAATGATTCCACTTTTGACAATATAGTGGCCAGAAATAACTCCTCGCTGATTGATGGGACAATGAGACTTAATGCAGCAGTCGAGGGAAAATACAGTACCGAGCTTAACATAGGCTTAGCTTTTCCAGGACGAGTTTTACTTCTTTTTTCGTCCTAGTGTCACTGATGAATCTAGCCTCATTCATCATAATTTTTTTTATCTATAGAAAGGCGGTACTGTCTATTAGCCAAGCTTATTGTTTGTCATAATAGTTGGACGAATTCATGGTTGGGAGATAAAAATGAAGTAGATTCTCCTGAGATTCGAATCTTAATTTGCTCCGTAATTTTGACTCTTAACGCCAAATTTTATTAACTTTATAAACACTTTCATTTATTTTAGTTTAATATTTCACACCACAAGGTCTCTTTATAGATAAATGAGAAAGTTTTAAAAAAGGTTGTTGTTGTTTTGTTTTAAATATTAAGAATACCCCTGAATATACACAAAGAAAAAAATTCTGCTAAAATTACCGTAAATGTATGGTAATTTTATTTATTGTAAAAAACAACATAATTATGTTTAATAAAATCTAGATATATAGAGATATATGGTATTTGAACCACCGATTTGGTATTTTTCCTTTATATGCGAACAATTTACCGGAAATTCTAGTTTTCAAAATTATATTTCTCATTTCCTCACATTTAGTAAGAAATAAATTTAAAAAGAGTATAGTAAAAAAAGTATAGTAAAGAGTAAAGAGTATAGTATTAGAAAAAGTAAATTTTACCGAAAAACATTTCGTAATGAAGAGTAATTAGCATAAAAGAAAGTAATACGAAGTGTTAATTTCTAAAACGCATTACAAATAACTCTTATTCACTGTAAAACATAAAAATACGCAAAATTTGCATTTTAAACTGATTAATTACGCTTTTCCGTATTTATTCTTCCATTAGTTTAAAAGGATTATCACTCAAAAAGATTATCATTAAAAGGTGTATGTCTCTCAAGTTAATATTCGTTTAATTCACATTTGAGATAAATATAAGAACAAAAAAATCCTGAGACATTAAAATATTTAAAATAAATAGCAATTTATTCTACTAAAAGTACTTGCGTCGTTAGAAATACACAGCAACCTTAAACATTTAACATCTAAGCATTTCATGGAACTGCAATATAACAAATAACCAAAAATTCATGAAGAACTTTATAAATTCAATTAAAATCAATAAAAAAAAACGATACACTCATCTATCAAGCTAGTCGTTAGACGCTTTTGCCGTAGCGTGTCTCATAAAACGTTACGAGTGTTATGTGGTATTAAAAATGCATTGATAAGGGAAAAAAACGTTACAACTCCTTATATAAGTGTCTTTGGAGTAAAAGGACTTTATATACATTTCTGTGCTAATAATCTAAATTATATTTTAAATAAAAAACATTCTTTGAAAAAAGTTGTTAGCATGGTTAATGTAAAATAAAAATTTGTGATAAAACTAAACATTTTGTTATAAATGTTAATTGGCGTTAATTTAATAATACGAAACATTAATTGTCAGATCATTTTGCCAATAAATCCTATACACTGCAAAAATTCCTCATTAATAAAGTAAATCCTGAACCTCATTTGTTTCTACTATAAAACAAAAATGTTTTTCCGTAAGTGTTACAAAATAAATCAGTTTTCGCAATGGTTTTTAACTGAAAAAAAAGTATTCTCGGAAAAAATTACAATGTAAATCCGTTTGCAGACTGATTTTTTACAGTACAGAACGAAGCTACAAAGTAATTCTGTATTCAATAACAAATATTTTATGTGATCACTGTTGTCATTGCCTGCTGAGAATTCACATCGACTAGCCATCGCTGGGATTCCAACCCGAGTCACCTTATTGGGAAACGAGTTCCTTGTTCCCTGAGTGAAAAAAGAGTCTGTCTTACGAAGAAAAGTCTTTCTTCTTCGTTACTCTAGAAAAATCTGGAAAAAAAATCTTTACCTAAAAATTCTTACATATTAAAATCATAGTTGAGTATACAGAATTTTCAAACTATAAAATTTTGAAAACTATAGTCGCGTACCCCGTTCACAATTCGCAACTTATCTTACCAAAATATTACATCTAACAAAAATTAATAATCAGATAGTCTCAATTTTAGAATAAAGTGGAATAGCAATTGCGTCGAATACGATGTTTAAAGCTATAAAATTAACACTGAAAAGTAAGAGCTAGTACAGAACAGAAAACGTAGGATTGAAGAAACAGATTGTAGAAACAGAACTGAAGAAACAGATTGTAGAAACAGAAAACGTAAGGATATTGTAGGGTAAGTTAAACTGTAAGACAAAAACAATGATTTTAGTTTAGTTACATTTTGTTAAATATAAAAGAAGGTACTGAAATATAAAACGGTCAAACATAAGTCAAAACGTCGGAAAAAAAATTATATTTTTACATAGTATAATAGTTGATTTGAATTTTTTTAAGTCATAAAACAAAAAATTAAAACCACATTATCAGCAGAAAAAAATTTAATTTGATTTTAATTTTGCATTTGTTCCATTTACGTCTGTTATAACTTAAAATTACCCTTAATTTAAATATGTCTTCCATTTTTTTAATTTTTATTTTATATCCACTAATAAAAATCAATTTGGATATTAAATATTTCTTTTAAATTTAAGTTAAATCATTTGAAACAATAAAAAAACTCATTTGATTGAATTATCAATTATTCTAATGAGACTGAGGCAAATAAGAATTTTCTTCAAAAATCTCAGATTTGTTTTCCTTAAATGTATAAATAATGAGATCAAATTTATTACTAGCAATTTATTGTAGTTTTATTAAAACAGCATTTACAGTTACGGAATAATAATTCATATTTTCTTATCCCATAAATGCTCAATAAATGATTGAAAAAAACTGCCTTACTTTTATGATACTTTTTTATTTCTGAGAAATTTTCAAACGTGAAATCACAGCTAGGGGGTGGGCTCTAGCTTTTTTTACAAGATATATTTCATTTTCATCATCAACGTCTGTCACAATCAGGGGGATAAGGTATAGAAACATTATCTAGAATATGTTTATTTCTAATCGATCATTGTAATTGAGTTTTTTTCCCTGATGCTTGCTCTTATCCAATGAGAGGGGGGGGGAGTGAAATGGAAAAATAAATGATAAAAAGGGGGGAAAAGAGGAAGAAAATTAAAGGAGTTAAAATAATCGATATTTACGACCTGAATTGCAAATGAAATTTGAGAAAGAGAAAGTTTCACCATTTATGAACGTGTAGAGATGGAAGTAAAAAAAATGAAATTTTTGCCGGATAGGATATGTTTCGAAAAATGATTTTGTTATTGATTAACGATACCAGGGGGTGCTCCAAATGAAAAGGGGACACCTTCGTTATAAAATGGGAGAAACAGAAGGAGCGAATAAGCGAAAGAATAATACATCGGAAACAACATTTAAATAAGTGTACGCTAAGCATGTGGGTTGTTCAGAAATCGATACCAGAAACTTAAATAAAGAAACAAAAATTTGCTTTCTGTTCTTCTGGTATTGACTGTTAAGTGACCCGATGAAATGGTACAAAATTATGATGTAGAACTTGTATTTTCTTAAACATAATAAGAAAAGAATGTATGCATATATCTGTCGATAACATTTACTGAGAAAAGTTTCGTTTCGAAATTAAATTTCTACGTTTTCAGTTCATTAAATACAAAGAGCTTTTGCTTCGTCACACAATTTTCAGGAACAAAAACTTTGCTTTAGAAGGCAAATACATTTTTATCTAATTGAGCAGACGGAATATGTAAGTACACTTCATGTACAAAATAAATAATTTATTCGTATTTTGCAGCAAATGGTACTAAAATGTAAACTTTGAGAATAAAAACTTTGACTCTTGACTTTAGCCTACGCCGAACATTCATTTGACGCTTTGCTGTTGCAGATGTTAACCAATTATCAGACTTGATTTTCTAAATAATTTTGATTTATTTTTTTAAGTAAGGTTTATTGCTGTATTATATGTTTTTCTTAATAATTTATTTCCTAATCATCCTTCAACATTCGACCCAATTTTAG
Source organism: Parasteatoda tepidariorum (assembly GCF_043381705.1). Taxonomy (NCBI): domain Eukaryota; kingdom Metazoa; phylum Arthropoda; class Arachnida; order Araneae; family Theridiidae; genus Parasteatoda; species Parasteatoda tepidariorum. Next base: position 66,543,045 of record NC_092208.1, read on the forward strand.
AGTTTACGACTACCAATTTTCAACTCAGGAGTCATGTAATTTTGAGCCAAAGCCGGAAGATAAAGAGAACTATTGGGAGAAATTTGCTTTCGTGGAGGACATTTTTGATGCAACTAACCCCCTTTTGCGTTATATGGAGAGGAAAACCTCCTAAGGTTAGCCTGATGGTATAGGGGACATCCGTCCACCACAGGGGAAATTTTACGTCAACCCTGTGATCCGTTCGAGTCGAGTGCAGAATTCGCATCGACTAGCTGTAGCTGGTATTCGAACGCGGGTCATCTCATTGGAAGGCTAGCGCTTTATTTCCCCTGATTTATTTGTTGAAGAGTTTTAGCATATTTCGACTTTCGCATACCGTATTTCGATTATGTGTTTTTTTGTTTCCTGTACCAATGACGAGTATCTAACGCATTCAAGAAATATTTACCCGTTTTCCTCAGTACGGCCCTAAACTCAACACCTTAAAACTCTTTTATTGTCGGTTTAATTAAATCGTTAGTTAAGTTAGTTTAGTCATTTTCGTATCTTTAGTTTTCTATTGAAATATTTAAAGCGTGTTGGACTATAATAGATTTTTTGCAGGAATATTGTCCAAGATAACAGTGTAAGGTTGATTTGAATGACAGCTAATTATATTAATTGCAAATTATATTAGATATAAATGCTTGGCAAATAGATGATGCAAGATAAAAATAATGTTAAATTGAACTATGCCAATTTACGCTTAATGAAGTTCGCAGCAAACTTACTTAAATAGCCTTATATTAAATAGCCTTGTGATTGAATCTGCCTTAATTAAAAAACGCTAGAAAAATCTCTTAAAATCGAGGATGAATGAACATTTGCAAATCAAGAATAGAAAACTTTCTTACACCTAAGATAAGTTCCCTTTCCTAAGGTTTATTTCAATTTTTGTCTCCATCACTGAAAAAAAGGTTTATTTGCGCGAGTTTATATGTACTTTTTTAACACTTTAAAAATTAAGGTTGGCCTGATCATTAAGTTCTTCACAAACACAAAATGTTGCATATGAGCACCTCAACGAAGCTATAATGAAAGAAAGAAAAAGGCAAGGTCAAGGTTTACAGTAAAAGCTAAGAAATGAGAGTTTTTTTAGAAGCTCTTATTTAATTTTTAAAGAAACAAGCTTAGCATACTATTATATCTACTAAGTGTCAAAAAGGATCAATTAGTTAACCTTTCTGTGCCAACAAATGAAAAAGAAAATACAACGTTTACCTTAATGTTGCCCGTCAATCAGGTGTAAATGGTGCCAAGTCTAACCCTATCATCACACAATACAGTATATCCAAATTGTAGTTTAGTTTATGAAAGATTTTTTCTGAAATTGTAGCTTAATTTTAAAAACTGATTATAATATACACCGAAGAGCCATTACATTATGACTACCCTCCATCTATAACAATGGGCTCGCTCAGGTTCTCATGGTTTCTCTTCCAGGAACAATGTTTTCATGGGGCACATTAGGACCCATAATCCTCATAGAACAATCCCTGACGTCTGTAAGCTACGTGAACATAGTTGCAGACCAGGTTCACCCATGCATGGCAACAGTTTTTCCTGCGGGGGAAGGTATTTATCAACAGGATAATGTATCATGTCATAAGGGTCGAATCGTCATGTCTTGGCCCCCAAATTTACCTGACCTTAATCCAATAGAGCATTTGTGATCCTACTTGGAAAACCAAATTCGTGCTGCCACGCTACCCCCTCGCAATGTGAGGGAATTGCAGGACCAGTTGGTGAGCTCTTGGTACCAGGTACCTCAGATCATCTATCAGCACCTTGTGGAATCAATGCCACGGTGGGTCCTAGCAGTTTTGAGGGCTAAAGGTGGCCCTACATGTTATTCGCAGGGTGGTCATAATGTAATGGCTCTTCGGTGTATATCTTTATATAATATAAGAAGAGAGTGAAATGATGTCAAATAGCCAATCAAAAAACACTTGCTGTTAGTAACGCACGAAACAGCCAATTGAAATTGAGAACGCATGTGTGCGAAAAAGTGAAAATTTTTAAAAATGCTGCTTGCTAAAATGTTACAATTAAACTTACCTAGAACAGTACATAAAAAACGTGATATATTTATGCAATTACTTAAAAACATCTTATTATTTAAAACAAGTCAGTGTAAATACGGGTATTTGATTTTTGCATAAGATGGTATTAAATGGAAGAACAAATTTCAAACTGAATGCTCTGAATTACTTCGACTGAATGCATTCCTTTATATTAAACTCAATATTGTTAAGCTAAAAGTTATTTTAGAAACGTTAGTTAGGAAATACTTAAAGCTAAATTATGCTTTTATTAAAACGGAATGGTTCTATTTCTTTTTTACATTTCTAATTGCCTGAGAAGAAAAGAAGAGTGAAAACGTGAATCATTAATGCTCTAAAAAATGCTTAAATTGAACACACATCAATCAGTGTTTAGCGTTTTAAGTAAAGAGCCCTTATTTTTTGAAAAGGCATCAAATGAATTTTGTATGAAATTTGAATCTAATGATTTCGGAATATTTTTTCTCAACGAATTCCCTTTGTGCGTTATCTGTTGTCATAATTTAATTGGTATAAATACAGCGAAAATTAAAGTAACTAATTAAATACACAAAAATGAACCGGATATAAATTATATATGCTGTTTTAAGCAAATAATTTGAATAAGTAAAATCATATAAATTAACGTTAAAAATATTTTATGTGGTTAATTAAATCATTCAAAGATTATTTGATTCACTTGAAATAAAAAAAGAAATGAAATATTGAAAATATAATTTATTTACTTTTAAAATAATGAAACTAGTTTAAAATAAATAAAACAACTAAAACATTTCTATTTTGAAAAAGTAAATAAGAATTTTGTTTAGAAATTAAATTTAATTTGTAGTAATATATTTTTCGCTAAATATGATTTGTTTATGTAGAGTAAATTATTTTTTATTTATATAAAAAGTTAAATAAAACCGTTTATGGACCTGTGTTAAGGAATTTATATAAAATCTTGAAGCAATTTCTATCGAAGCACAAGATCGAAATAGTAAACTGCACTCACTATGTAGATAAAATTCTAACATGGTATAATTTGAAATGAATTATGAACATGACATAGTATAGAACATTAATTCGTATTTATTTTAAATATAAAAATCAAAATTGCTTAGCCTTTTAAGAGTTCAAAATATTTATTACAGTTACATAGCTGGTAACAGAGCAATTCTAATGCTTTTAAAATAATAAAAAATTTATCCGTACAGTTAAAATTGATGTAACAAAAACGTTGGGACTAATACAAATCTCACTTAGAATGATGTTGCAGCTAGTGGCTGAGTTAGCATTAGCATTCCCGAGTACGGTTAGCTTATCAAATATAAAAGCCTAATAGTAGTAAACTGAGCTAGATTTTTTTTTCAATGGTTGATTTTTTAATAATTTAAACTGATTATTTCACATGTTTCTGTGATTGTACCTCTGTATTTATTTGACATTTAACCAGCATTGCCTGACGTTCGAACTCGAACACCCGTTCTGTTAGCCATGAGACGGACAGATTAGCCCTCTGGGCTGTTAGATGTATGCAGTTGTAAGAAGCTAAAAGGCTCCACTAGGCGGGCTTAGTTGGTGGGATAAAGTTCTAGCTGTTTAACCGTATTAAAGCAGTTAATAAGCGATTTTTCTTCACAGTTAACAGTTTGATTACCATCTTATTTATGATAACTTGAAGTGTTTTGTTTAAATATGGTGAAATAACAATTAAATAAATTGTTATTTAACCATTTTTTCCAAAAAATTCCGAACAATGTACCGACTTTCTAAAAGCTTTAAACAAAGTTGAATTTTTTAAAATTTCAATAAAAATCTCCATGATTGAAGTCCACACTCTAAACTAATTTCAGCTACATGCAGGGGCGGATTAGCCATTAGGCCAGACTAGACGGCCTGGGGCCTCAATGATTAGGGGCCACCTTAAAAAATATTTTTGAAAATAAATTTAAAAAAATTAAGAAAAACAATAATTTTTTTAAAAAGAATCTGATGAAATACGATAATTTTTTTAGTTTTAATTTAACAAAATAAAGTTAAATTTAATTTATTATTATTTATTTTAATTTTAAATATGCTTTCTTAAATGAAAAGATGCATGAATACTTTTATATTTGAATAAATAAAAATATTCGAGAAAGAAATCTAATCTAAGGGCCCCAAAAATTTGAATGGCCTAGGGCACCGTGTACCCTAAATCCGCCCCTGGCTACACCAAAAACTTTAAATTTAACAACTTCTTTTTGATTCCTCATTATAACAGAAAAAGTTACTTTCTATAATATTAAACCCTTTTCCTTTCTTTTTCTTTTATACCTTATCTAAAAATTCTAAAACTTAGCACGATCTAAAGTCATATATTATGTAAGTCTATTTTATATCATGTTTGTTTTCGTCTTGGTTTGTAAATGCTTTATGGCGTTCCTAAAGTAACAATATCAAAAAATATATTCTAAACTATATATATTAGGTAAACAAAAAGGAATAAGAAGGAAGAAACAAGCAAAAGTTGGCAAATAAAATTTAGGAAAAAGCTCCTAAGAATTTATGAACACATTCTTTAATTTTGACAGAATGTATCAAGAAATGTTACTTTGATAAAGTAAAAGCAGTCAGTTTAATTAAAATTATTGTTACGATACATAAAATTATTTCCTTAAACGTTCCCAAAAGCAATAACTTCATGTTTAGTCTTTAAATTAGGTTCAAACACATTTCATTCCACAACAAACAAAATTAACGTTTTGACTATACTTGAAAATTTTATGTTTCTAAAAAGTGCAGATACTTTAAATTAATGTAAGGATTATCTACTGAAAATGTAATTTTAAAGTTTTAAAAATAAATTTACTTTGATCGTATATATTTTTCTTTAATATTTTGTTAGCTTTTACGAGATACTGAAGACGTTTTAAAACTTAAGTTTATTTATTATTCTTGTTATAGAATGTGAAATATTTCGTTGAATAAAGTAAAAATATTTATCGCTTTTTTACTTGACCTGTCCTTTTAATACACAGGATTTATAAAATTAATGTAACGCAAGCCCAGGAAAATGAAAAATAACTAAATGTAAGAAATTGGCAATCTAAAAATGTTAAAACACCCCGATAAAGTACAATTAGTTTCGGACTTCGAACTGCGCTTAAAACCTCGTGTAAGGAGTATAATTATTTTAAGTAATTTTTCCAATGAATTACTCAAATAAATAAATTGTAAGAAATTTATGAAAAAGTCTGCAAAGTAAAGTTTTTGCTGAAAAGTTAATAATAAATTGATAAATTGATTTATTTGTATAACAATCAGAAAGAAAAAGGAGGAAAAAAGATACTTTTATAAAATTAAACTTTGTTATTGAAATACTGTTGAAAAACCGTTATAAAAAAATATAAAATTGAATCATCGACTTTTTTTAGTAAACATTTGTTCAATTAACATTAACATAAAATTTGTAATCATAAAACAGTAACTGTTCAACAAACATTTGTCCAGTAAAAACTTATTTTCTAGTATAAATTTTAGTACACCATTTCTTCTGGTGTTAGTTTAGCACTTCAATTTCGGAAAGAATTTTTTAGCATTCATCCTAATTTTTTTATTTATTCTCTCTAACTCTATTTACGTTAGCAATTAATTTTTTTTTACAGATAAACTTCTTTTCTAATATTTATGAAGCATTCATAAATTAATTGTTGAACAATGCGTATGCTTCTAGAAGTTAAACAATGCTTTTTAATGGGTCATTACTTCTTTTGCTAAAGTGGACACATTTTTAACCAGCATTACAAAAAACACTCTTTTATTCAAAGCGCTTCATTTTTTTTTCAAATTTTATTTTTTAATGTTACCCATTTTTAATGGCATTTCAATGGCCCTTCGAAGTCGGCTTGAAAAAGGAAGGATTTTACACAAGAAAATTTTTTGTTGATGCTTTTCCCCGCTATAAATAAAAAATACAAATAAAGAATGAAGGAAAAAATTCTGCGAATAGATTTCCCATAACTCCCCCTTTAAATGGGAAACTATTTCTTACGCGACGAGAAAAGCTGGAGATTTTCGTCTTAAGTTAATATTTTTTTTCTCCTTTTACCCAGAATTACAGAACTGTTAGAAGTAGCTTTATTTTGTTCATTAGTGAATCATTTGCTGTAGAAAATTTTTGCCAAGGCTTTAGGTCTTGTGAGCGATAAGGATATAATTTTTTTTTTCTTCTGAGTCATTAGCAAAGTTTTCTATACTGCTACCATTCAAGTATTCTGTTTTGTACAGTTTTGTATTGAATTTCAATTTAAAATGAGAATGAAATAATCGAAAGATAAATTAAAATTCATATTTGAGCCCTGAAGTATTCATATCGATTCAATGCGCTAATGGAAGTATAAAAGAAAGACATCTTAATGAATATCTTTTTTGCCGAGCGTTTTAATTTGAAAATGATGGTTTGTTTCATAATAAAAATCGATACAACTTTTCTTTCCCGCATAATAAAGGATCCAGTTTATTTTTCGCACCAAAGAAGTAACTTGAGTAGAATATAAGGGGGAATTTACAAAAACAAATTAGAGTGCAAAATCAAAGCTCATCGTTGCTGTCTTTCCAGATATTCAAATAGTGCAAATTATAAAGGAATTGTTTTTTCATAAGTAATTTGTTTATTGACAAGTATTATATTTATTTATTTTTGAGTATTTTGTTTTCAATAAATACTATTGAAATCTTTGATTAACTATCTCAGCTTTCATAAGAATTAATTTTTATATATTTTTTATGCCCAAACATATTTCTGTCAATTACATCGAGAAAAAAAATGGAAACAAGAATATATCTTTTCTAACATCTTTTTTATGTAGATCATTTTAAATATGAAAATAACTTATGGATTTTTTTTTTCATAATTAAAAGTCTATATAATGTTTTATTTGTGTAATAAGTTAATCGGGTTTTTTTTTCATTTAAATCGTAAGTTGTGTGAAATATACATAAAAAGTCCAAATGCAAATTTAAATACAAAAATAAACTAAAAGATAACGATTATTATTTTAAAAGTAAAAATCGATATAAATTTTGTTGTATAATAAACGATTCGATTTTTTTTCAACTAAATCATAAATTGTGTGAAATATACAAATTGAGTCCAAAAGTAATTTTGATTTCAAAAAGAAACTAATTTCTCAATTTGATTCAATGTAGGTTTATTTACAACAGAAAAAATCAATAAAAGCTTATTTTCTGATCAATACTTCTTAATTTTTCAATATTGTTGTTATTGTATTTCAATGTTATTGTAATATTTAATGTCTGTCTTTAATCTTTTGTACTAATTTTCAATTTAAAATGAGGTTGAAGTAATCAAGAGACTAATAAAACTCATATGTGGGGTAAAACATAATTCTGTCAGTTTTATGCACAATTATAAAAATAAAACATAATTAATGATTTTTAGACGGGCATCTTTAATTTGAAAATGGTAGCTTGCTTCAAAAGTAAAAATATATATAATTTTTATTTATTCTGTAGAATGCGATGTAGCTTAAATGCAGGTGACAAAATCACGTTAGACAGAACCTTGAACCGGACAAAACCTTACATGCTAAAACTCGTTACATAAAACCGGAACGGAATGTAACGGAAAATTGGTACAAATAAGAATTAGGATTACTATGAAATTTGACAGAGAATTGGGAGATACGTGCAAGGAATAATTGCTGAGTAGTTTCCGGGAAATGAGCCCTAGAAATAATAATAAAAAAAAACTTAATTTTAAAGAATACTGTACGCTGACCGAAATCTGTGAACTAAATGATTCAAATCTTTATTTTTTCCTCGCATCCTGAAAAAACGTTTGATACGTAGTTGCCACTATTTTTGGTGTGAAAGGGAAGCTAATTTTTTTCCAGTGCATTTCTTCACATTTTTTGTTTCACTTTTAACTATTATAGTTTTATATATTTGTTAATTAATTTTTCGTTTGTTTATTTACTGAAAGCACATATTTTCATTCGCATTAGAAACAATTTAATGACTTCATTGCAAAAAGACTTCGTTTAAAAAACAAGCACATTTTTAGTAATATATTCGCGAAAATTCTTTCAAACAATAGTCATTTTGTATATTTTATATATTGTTTCGCAGGATAACTACAGATTTGCACTTAAAAATGTTTCTATTTTACATCAATACTAAAAATAGAGACAACTAAACACCAAATTACTTACAGTGCAAAATTTGAATAAAAGTGGAGTTTTAAATTATCATTATGTTAGCATTTATATTATTTTAGGAAATCAAGATTATTTAAAATGTTTAGTAATTTTCATTGTGCATTGGAGGGAGAAAAATTATAAGTTTGATAATAGGACATAAAAAACTTATATTTATGGTATGCATTTTGAAAAACTCAAAAAGAAGGTATCTGCAAAGGCTGAAATTTAACGTAACAAAGACTAAAATTTAGTATAAAAAAAAGTAGCAACTGTACACCGTAGCACTTTTTGGTGATATACATAGAAAACGATATATAATGTTCTATTCCGAACTAACTGTAGTTTTAAACGTCGTTTTTTTTCTTTAAATTTTTTTCACTCGATTTTTTTTTTCAATTTTCATGCCAGACAAGTCATCTATATTGATAACAGGAGAGAAAAATTATAGTTTGCGTTATTCATGCAAATGACCTGTATTATAAGTAGTTAGGAAGTAAATATAAAAAAATTAAAAAAAAACGCAGTATCATTTTAGTCACTATGCAGCGAGAGTTCGTTAAAAAGCATAAAAATTTCATTTCAAAACGAAAATTTGTTTATTTCCACTGACTTCATATCTTTTAAAAATATTCAGACATCATCGCGTGCCGTGCATTTTTAAATTTAACTTTTTTCCATCCTAGTATCATGTATTTCTCTTATTTAAATACGCGTTTTAACTCTTTTACGGTCTGAAAAATGGTAGCCAGCATATTTCTCGTTTCATCTATCATTTTCTAGATACTCCAGAGAAGATGGCCTGTCAAATATGCAAATGCAAGAACATGAATAAATGCATAACTCCCACGCCATTCGCAAGGTTTCTAATAAGGGAGTTAAAAATTCTCACATTGGATTGGAAAAATATTTTTTCCCTTTGTAACGCATTTAACAATCTTCTTCTGTCATTGAAAAGTCTTGGAATAATTTTCTTTCCAATTTTATGGAATATTTTTGAGATTATTCTTTCTTCTCCATATTTATGTTAGTTTGAAATGTGAGGAATTCCCTAATGCAGGTTTGTACTAATTTCATAAATACATTTACACAATTTGATTTTAAGATGTGACATTTTTAATGTTGTTTTACTGTCCTTAAAAAATAAAATATCATTTAATAATAATAATACTAATATATATATATATATATAAATATTTNTATATATATATATCGGAAACATTTATATTTAGCGTTTCGAAGATTCGTGTTATAAATTCAAAAGTTGTTAATAAATTTAAAGTTAATTTGCTAAAGAATTTTCTAAATCTACCAATTATATTCGTTAATCGCTCATTTATCAATAAAGTTTCTGTGATTTTTCAAAAACTTACATTTTCAATAATTTATATCATCACAACTGAAATGAAATAGAGAATTACTTTTGTATACGTGATTTTGTAATTAAAAAATCTAACCATACAAAAAAAAATTTATCTGTTAGTATATTAGTTTGTTAGTGGTTGCAATAGTGTTCCAATCTGCGAGTCTCTAGTTCATTGAGCTCTCCGAGGTTTTAAAGCCTGTGTACTAAGCTGTTGTTTGAGTTGCAATTGATTGCTAGAAAGAGTTGTATTTCCTAAAAGTTTTGTTGATAACATTTTGAAGTCTTAAGGACAGTATTATTCATCTCCAATTGAAGCAAATCCTTATGCTCGATACAATACAATCAATACTCTTAAAGAACAGACAGAAAAAGGGCTCGTATTCTGAAGTTTCAATAAATTTCATATCATAGTTAAGACATACATGAGCATATAGATATATTTAAAATATTACATACAGAAAAAAGGGAAATGTAAAATTTAAAAAAAAATAAGGCACTAATTTTTCAATATACATCAATACTGTACATCAGAACTCTTAACTTTACATAATGTCATTTCAAATGAAATTTATACATTTAATACAGAAACTGAATATCAATGACTACACAATAACGGCAACATATTAAGTCATATTATAAATCATGATTTTTATAAATCATGATTTTTATAAACCATGCTAATTAATTTGCATCAAATTTTAGTCATTCTGAACAATATACTACTTATTACGTGCGTATGTAATTTATTACGAGTAACAACAATTTTTTTTAATAGTAGTTTAGCAATATACATATATGTTTTTAGGCTTCTATTTCATGAACGAAGTTTGTTCAGTAATTGCACCTTTGTATCTAACTAGAAACTAATATTTTTAAAAAAACTGCCTTGAAATTTAAATATTTTTGAAAAAATTAACTATAACCAGTCAGAAAAATTATGCATGGAAAAAACTTTTAAAAAAGAGTTATTATTAAATTAAATTTTAATGCAACTAAACTAGAATTAATGTAAATCTAATTTAAAAAAGTAAAACTTTTGATTTAAATTAAAGAATGAATTTTTTTAGAAACCTTACTTTAAAAAAAAGAACGTTTCATACATCTATTTTAACATTCTATCCCGAAAATAAACGGTAGTAACAGTCCTCCAGGCAAAAAAGCAGAATTTCAAACATTTGATGTTTGTTGTATTGATTAAATGAGTTTTATTTGAAGTTCATCGAATATTTAATGAATCCTGAATTTATCTTACAAAAGATCAACACACTTTTGCATCAACTTCAAAATTACTTTTAAAATACACCAACCTCATGAATTCATGAGGTATATTATTTAATTAAAGAAGGGTACTTAATTAAATTTAATTCAAGTATAAAGTATTTTTACTAATATCACGTTTTAGCTTCTCCACATCTTATTGACAGAAAGTACTTATTGTGGAGTATTATTAATTGAAGGGAGAATGAAAACAGATTACTTTGTTTCTATCTCTTATCGTTTCGTTGTTGAATGCTAAAGAATGGCTAATTATAAACTCTATAACAACTTCAGACTGAAATTAAATTAAATGAAAAAAGGTTTTTGCGTTTTAGTTTTAATAAAAACCATTATGAACCTTTTTTAAAATGAAATATTCTTGTTTACGCGAGTTGTTACATTATTATTTTGAAATATATTAATAATTTCAAATATATTCTATAAGGAATTATAATAATTAATTTGTTTCTCTTTAGAGAAACAGAAATTTTGTTTCGGTTAACGTATGTGCTACATACTTGGACCATAAGAAAGACTTCTCCGATTAAAAAATTAGTTTAGATCTTAATCATTACTTGCTTACGATGAACAAGAAACACGAATGGCATTATACACACAGAGTGGACAAATTATTAAGATCACCTGACACCTGAGCTATTGCGTCACAGTGTTGCCGCTAGAGAACGAGATAGCAACAAAAAAGAAATGCAAGGCAAGTGAACCATCAATTGCACTGTGTTACGCGCGGAAATATGAACAAAAAACGTGACTTAACTGAGTTTGAACGTGGGGTGATTGTAAGCTCTCGAAAGCGTCTGAACCAGTATCCCTAAAATGGCTGCTCTTGTGAAGTGTTCAAGAACAGCATGCGTACAGAGAGTGGAACACCAAGCAGAAAATCGTGTCTCAATTTCAGGCTTGTAGTCCTCGCAGGCTACTGAATGCTAGCGCTGAAAGAAGACTTGTCAGAGTTGTCCAGTCCAACAGAAGAGCAACAATTCGTCAAATGGGGAATCTTAATGAAGGTAAAACTAAGAACGACTCTGGACGAGCTATGCATCGCACGTTACACCGCATAGGCTGTGAGAGCAGACTACCTGTTTGAAACTCTCTGTTGCCAGTCTTAAACAAGAGCAGACGTCTCCAGTTTGCAAAGAAGCATAAGGATTGGACAGTAGATGACAAGAAAAGGGTCATGTAGTCTGATGAATCGCGTTTTCAACTATCCCATGCAGATGGTAAAGTTCGTATATGGCGAGGACAGCACGGAAGCATGGACCCCAACTGCATTGTTACAACACTTCAAACTGGGGAAGGCAATATTATGGTTTTTGACAATGTTTTCTTCGCATTGCATGTGTTATTTGATTCCTGTGGAACAACGTCTGAATGCCCAATGGTGTTTAAGAGTTATCGCAGATAAAGTACACCCTGTTTTGATGGTGTACCCTGCCGGGAATGGATACTTTCAGCAAGACAATGCTCCTTGTCATACAGCTTGTATTGTGGTCAGATGGTTCGAAGAACACGATGGTGACTTTACCTTGCTTTGTTGACCCACACAATCGCCATATCTCATTCCAATTGGGATTATATATATATATAGCAGTAATAAGTATATTCTCTATCTTATGGTTTTAGCAGAAATATGATTTAGCACCTTTTTAATACTATATTATTTATTGCATTATAGTTTAAAGTATCTATTGTATGCTTCAACGTTGAATAGATGTTACTGAAAGAGTATTCTCATGAAATAATATTCGGTTCCTTCTGAACTCTCAAATAAATCTTACAAATGGTAGAAAATGTTAGTTTAGTGTAGTTAAAACTCTTCTATTTCCGTATTTGGTGTAATTGGACCATGAACAAAATTCATAGAGTCATATATCATTCAAGATAATTGAAATTCCAGAAAGTGTTACCAAGCCTATTAACTAATTGGCAGTATCTTCTGGTAAAAGCTTCATTGAATATGCATGGATTATTATTGGCACTTGATTTGTAAGGCTATATCTTCTGAATTATTATCAAATATATACTTAGGCGATAGTGAAGGGTATTCCTGTAGAACTGAATTTTAATAGTTCATTCTATAAATGCCATTAAATTTATTTAAGGAGGAGAAATGCCAAGTAGTTCTGAAAAAATAGGTGAAGACTAAGTAATTAAAGTTTGTTTTTAATATTCGTAACCAAGTGCTTTTTTCCAATTAAGAGTTCACTTAAGCTATTAAACTAAACGAGAAAAACACTTTTTATGTTAGATGATTTAAAGAAATTTAATTAAGTAAAATTTCATTTTATAACTTTGTTTCCATGCATTTTCATTTCCGTAACTTTTTAATTGGTTCGCTTTCTTAAAAATAAATTTGTAACTTTAAAAAAAGTTAATTTTGTGTATGAATTTAGTTACACTAGTCTTATACATACTTTATTCTTTTTTCCAAAAACTTCATAATGAATAAAGAATCTTTAAAATCATTAAAAAATTTGAAATATAGCAAATCAAATGGATTAAGCATTTTTAGCTATTCAAGTTTTTTCCATGTAGCTTGATTTATCTTCTTTGAGGAAGTTGTTTTATATTGCTCATTGGTTGCTTTGCTAGAATAATTATTGATTAAAATTATAAGTTTGAGTTATCATCGGCAAGTGCATGTCCTATGATATGCTTGCTTCTTTTGGTGCAAGAAGACTGATGTTCAATTGTGGCTGGTTGGCCATAGTTTGAAGATTTTATTGCATTTTTATTTAAATATTGCTTGTCTCTGTGACCGAGTTGCATTGCTATGGGGTTTTAATATAAAATTCATATTACTGATCTAATTACTGTAGGCTGTTTTACAGAGAAACATTTTGTAGAATATCTAATTAAATGCTCTCAATGTGTAATTTTTGTGGACCTGATTAAATAATTACATCTCCAATCCAAGTTTTTATTTTCTCCTTGAATTGTGAATACATATTTTACGAGCTCTGAAACATGCAAGACAACTGGTAATATAGTATACGGAAGAAAAATGAAAATTAATAGTTGCATTTCTTTTTCTAATTTGAAAACTATTTTTCGAAGAAAAACCAATTACAATTTTAAAATAAAGAAACTTTCGAATGCGTATTAACAAAACATTGTTTAACATTGTTAAAACAACAAACAATGTGATGAAACATTGTCTAACAATTTAAAAAATTGCTGTACACAAATATAAGTTATGATACACTTAGAATGGACTGATAAATTTGAAGTATTTGCCTTCTTAACCATTGATTACTAGCAGCAAGTTTCGTTTCATTTGCCATTATTCTATTAAACTTATCTCTATTCTAAAGTTATGAGAAGTCAATGGCAGTGCGTCAATGCGCAGTGCTCTCTAGTCAATGTGCAGTGCGCAGAATAAAAAATCCAGTAAACTGATTTACTTTTGCTCTAATGATCATATTTTTGTTTACTGGGACTAAATTGTTCAAAGATCTAATCCGAAATATACTAATAATTTAGTGCATACAATGTTTTAAAATGCGACAATGTACTTTAAAATAAACACACATTTTTGTGACAGATTTAAATTTTTGTCCTTCAAATTGTAGAGGGTTGTCTTTTTGTTCTTTAATTTTATTTGCATATTTCGCCATTTCTCCGGATCTAATAAAGCTATATCCCCCCCCACACAAATTTATAAAACTTATTTACCAAGAAATCATTTTACTCAAAAATTTATCTGTTATTATTAATACATGTTTTGTTTTATAATTTAATTTATCTGTGGCCAAAAAAGTTTTAATTGTTCGGCAAATACATTTTGATACGGCTTTAACCTCTGTAATATTAAATTATACAAAAGTCAAACTAGACACAAAAAAATTAAAAATATGACTTTTTTAAAATTCTGTTTCTCAAAAATTATTTGACGGAGTGCGGATTTTGTCATTGAAAATTTCATAATTTAAAGTAATGTGAAAAGTTCCTTACCTAACAATTTAAATTTTTTAAACATATATTTTTAAAAAAAAATAAAGTGCAAGAAATTATTACTAAACAATATTTTTTTACATGAAAATTTCTTTGAAGAAATCAATGTTATAAATTTGTGCAATTTTTTTTTGATTTACTTAAAAACATTCTGAGTTGAAGCAAAATACACGAAAAGTAAAAACAGCATTATTATTCTTCCCATATTTATATCTTCTATACAACAAATCTGTTGAGAAAAAAGTGCTTTTATTCAGAGAATATGTGGTTTTGTGTCTATTTTCCGAATTTAAAATATTACTTTCAGTAATTAATTAATGTGTATAACATAAGGCTCATGAACCATAAAATTTAAGCACACGAAAAGATGATCCCCAATCAAAAGTTATTTAGGATTTTTGCTTTTTTAGTTTTGCTCACTCTACATATATTGCTAAGTAGTTAAGTAATTCGGATGAAAATTGATTATTCTATGAAATAATCCGTTAGAAAATATATCCGGAAATAAACTTCAAACAATCAACCAGGTATTTTTTCAAAATATATCTTTACTATGAGGTTAAGAGCATGGGAAAGAAAAACTAAGTGATATATAATTATAAATTATTATTGAGATTATGAATAATTCGATAAGAAAATCAAATCTCTTTAGGCAATCGGAATATATGTTTGAATCTGTCAAAATATTTTTCTTTGTAAATATATTTTGTAAATATGCCATTGTTATTTTTCATAACATAGTCATAAAACACAATAAAGCCATCAAGCATGCTTAGAAGAACAATTTTGCTAAATATAAATTTTCAAGAAACATTCATTTCGCGAAAAAATAGTTTAAGAAGAGCAAAATTCTATTTTTCAAACTATTGTATTGTTATTTTCATATTTTTTTCTGAAGTATAATATATCTAAAAAAAATTAACATCATACTGAATTGTTTGACTGTTTATCTAATTTGCAGTATCAGGATAAAATGCATTAGTAGCATCAAGTGCTATTAGAAAAATTATTTATGAATATTTAGATAATATTCAATCCTTTAGAAAAATTAAACAATATTATAATTCGATATTTTTTACACTATTACTATGTTCCATTCACACTCCTTTTTCTGAAAAATATATACGTGTCGTATTTGTTTTTAAAATGCAATCAACGTACTAAATTCTTTAACTATTTATTATATTTACGTATCAAGACAAAAATGCATTAGAAGCATAAAATGTAATTAGAAAATTTCTTTATAATTCATAACCATTCAGAAATTCTTCATTACGTGAGAAAAGTTGAACAATGCAACATTCGATTTTTTTATACAATTGCAATTTTCCGTTGATATTCTCCATCTGAAAAGAAAATATAGACGTTGATTTTAAAAAAAAACATACTAAATTGGTATACTGTTATTTTCAGTTAAGTATCAAGCGGTGTTAGAAAAAAAATTATCACTTATAAATATTCAGGAATTATTATTCCGTAAGAAAAAGTTGAAGGATACGTAAACATTGTGATTTTTTACGCAACTAGAACTGTCCATCTGTGCTCATTTTCTGATTTTTTTTAAATCAACATCATATTAAATTAGTTAAATGCTTATTTTATTTACATATCAAGACAAAATGTATTCGAGGCTATAAGCGTTTTCAGAAAAAAATATTATTTATAAATCTACCGAAATTATCATTCTATTAGAAAAATTTAAATAATACAATATTTCGATTTTTTATACCACTGTAACTTTCCATCCATACTCTTTTTTTGTTTTTTTTTAAATCAACAACATACTAAAGTAATTAACTATTTATTTAATTTACTTATCAAGACAAAATGCATTAGAAGCATCAAGCGTTTTTAGAAAAAATGTCATTATTTATAAATAATTGGAAATCATAATTCCCTTAGAAAAAGTTGAACAGCACAACATTTTAATTTTTCATACAATGATAATATTCCGTTCATACTCAGTTTCTGAAAAAAAATATACACGATGAATTTTTTTTTAAATTGACAGCATACTAAATTAATTAAGAGTTAGTTTATTTACGTATCAATGCAAAAATGCATTAAAATGATTAACCGTTATTAAAGGACTTCATTATTTATAAATATTTAGTCCATAAGGAAACAGAACACTAAACAACAGAAAAACAAAACACTGAACAACAAAAAAATACTGAATTGTTTGATTGTTTGTTTCATTAATATAAACAAAGTAAAAATGTACTAAAAACATCCAGAGTAGTCATAAATTTTTTTTTATAAATATTCAGAAACCAATCAGTTTGTGTGAAAATATTGAACTATACTACAATTCTAATTTTTTAAAATTATCGTATTTTTAATTTCATACCATTTTTTCTGAAAAAAATATGCACCGTATTTAAAAAAAACAAACAAAACTCAGCAACATACTGAACACAATAGACTCAGCTTAAACCAGTTACGCTTTTATTTGATGTAACGTAGGAAAGAAAACATTACCTTTATCTGAGCTTAAATCAGATTTCGTAGCGAGCAATTCTCATATTTTTTCTTGACCCCTTCTCTCAGACGTTCGAAAATGCGCAGCTGTTGTACTCGGGGGTTAGAGAGGCCTTGTAATACTAAAAGCGATGTAAGTCACGTTTCGAACATTTTCGGACTTAAAAAGAAAGACGGCTACAGAAAATGAGTTTACGTTATTGAATCAGGCGGAAGGGGAGTTGCGGAATATTTTTGATCTGAAAAAGGAATAAAGCGTTCCTTCTTTACGTTTTGTTGAAAAAGAATAATATGAAAAACGCAGAATTGGTAGTTTTCTCTTTTAGATTATTTTGCATAAGTTTTATTCCGCAGAAAAAATTTTAAAATCCTAATTGTGTGCTTTAAACTTTTAGATTTATTATTTTAATAAATCTAAATAGAACATAAAATTTATAAATAAATAAAACATAACATTTAGCTCAAACATTTATTGAATGCAGAGATTAGAAAGACAAGAACCAAATTAGAGTATACGATGCCAAAGCTCAGCAATATTAAGTTTTCAAAAACGAAAAATCATCCTAAGCCTAACGAAATAAAAACAGGGGAGGGGGGAAATATCATTAAGGAGATTTGAAACAAACCATGAAAGATTCATTTTTAACTAAAACATCATTATTTTATTTATTTACTTTTGTAATTAGATACCTGCAATTCGAGAAGAAAAAGACTACTGCAATCAGGTAGTTATATTTAAACAAGGTGACCTATTTACGTTACAGCCATCACACTTAATCAATTTTAGGATCAGATTTAATGGGGTACCAGCAAGCGACGTCACACGTGACTGTCAAACCTGATTGGCCTCTAAAGCGTGACATAAACAAATACCATGATTCAGCAGCCAATCAAATTTGATACCCACGCTTGAAGTTGCTTGCAGAAACCAAATTATTATGTTTATTTTTTCAATACATTTGAATAAATTTATATAAATAAATTTATCATTTGTTAAAATATTTAAACTTTCTTCTAACATATTTTCCTTTAAGGCTAAAATATTCTATTTTAAAACTATAACGCAAATTTCCACTAGGAATCAGTATGAAGAAATAAATTATTACTTAATTACAGAACATCTTTAAATGAACAATTTTCTTTTTGAAATACTTAAAAATTTATTTTTTAATTCTACTGGGAGTAAATTAATTAATTATTTTTTATTTTATATCAATTTTCTTGGATATCAGTTTTATAAAAATAACATTTAAAATCATTGTTGTTCAACAATAATAATTTCAGTGAATACAATTGGGTTTTAATAGCATTATCTACCAAATATAATCCTTAAAGGATGACATTTTAGCAGTATTTTAATTTCCTGCACTAAGCTGTTCCGTTAACTCTTATTTAGTTGTTTATTATTGATTTCATCACCATAAAACACGGTTATATTATTAGCCAATACGTTATTCAACAATAGTGTACAAAGCTAATCGTTATCCACAGTTTATTTTTTTATTTTAAATAATTTAATTAGTTTCAAACTTCCATTGGTCATAGTTTTAGACAAAATATATTAAAAAAGTAAATTCTTTAAGAGATTTTCTTAATAGCGTTTATACGCTTTGCACTTCTTTGCAATTTTAATAACTGTAAACTTAATAAGTAAAAATGTTTTTAAGCACGATCATGAAAAATATTCATGTTTATATAATAACACTTAAAAAATGACTTTTCTAGTAGAACATGCTATAAATTATTTTTATGAATAACAGTACTAAAATAAATACTACAGTAACATTCCTCAGCTTTTAAATTTGATTATTAGTTTTTCAGATTCAGAAAATTCAAAATAAATTTCTAAGCCTCTAAAGCTAATTCATGTTCTCAATAATTTATCTTGTGAGAAATGTCATATGAAAATAATAAAATATTTGACTTTTAAAACCAAATTTTTGTTCATGCATTTGACAAATACAAATAAATATTAATTCACATAATACTTATTTGCGACTGAAATAAACTTTGCTATATTTAAAATTATTCATAAATTATTTTTAACACTTAAAAGGGATGATTTATAGCAGAAATGCAATCTAATATACATCACATTAAATTTTATAAATTGCTTTCAGTTTCCAACGAAACAAAAAGGACGTAAATTAAAGTATAAAAATTAACTCGAAATACATTTGGAAAATCAGATAACAACTAATAAATCACCTCTTGATAAGCCATTGCATGAAAATCGCCAATTTTGCAATTTGAGAATTTCTCTTGTTTTTCTAGCCAGGAAGTTATCATGCTAACGCGATAAAAGATTGTACTATATTATAATAAAAGTCATTTTTATGCAAAGGAAATGAAACATTCTAAAAAGAGTTATATATTTGCCTTCCCTTTTTATTTTGCATGCCATAATATATCACTCCGAACACTTCCAGAGAAACTTTTCACCTAGATTTAATCTAGTTTCCGTGAGAAAGAAAAAAATAGCATGACTATTTTTTAGGAATGACATTTCACACCTACAGAACCAGCAACCTAGCAACATACCATGGAAAAAATTATCTACATCATTGAGCATCAACCCAACTTTTTATCGCCCTTTTGTGGGAAATTAAGAGTAAAAAATTTTGCATTGTTGGCAAATAAATGCAGGGAATATTTTATTTTGTGAACAAGTAATCGTTAAAAGATGCTTATTGCAGCATATAGAGTTAGTCGAAAACATGGGTACTACGTTTATTTCGTTGTTATTTTGAACTGTTAAATTTGATTATTTATACTTTAAATATATACCATTGTCACTTTTATCGTAGATTATTTTACACTGTTAAAATTTTCTTTCTGAAAAACTGACATGCAGGAGTCTGTCCATATGATTAACGATAAAGTTTATGGTTAGGAATAATTTTAATCTTTACAGATTTAAATCCGTTTACAACTGGAACGGTTAAATAACCGAGAATATAAAACAATTCGGTTTTGTTACCAACTTACTGTTACTTACTCACCGTGCTGAGTTAGATGCAGTTATTTGGTATTTATAAGTTAAATTTACCTAAAATTTTGCATTTATATAAGTAAAAATAAAAACTAAGTTTGAAGAATTTATAATTTATTTATTCGACATAATCTTGAAATAGAACGTGGTGTGTCATGTCATATTTTTTCTTTAAATTCCATATTTCCACTTTCCCAGAAGAAAATATAATATTTTCCTTTAGTAATAAAGCATTGAAAAACTCGACATTATCATTTGCAGTAAGAAGTAAGTTAAAACTAATGATCAAATTTCCTTTAACTAATCTAACTAACAAAGCAAAACAACTGATTTTATATATAAAGAAAGATTTTATAATTGTATTTTTGAAACAAATTTATAATTAACATCTTAAATATATTTTTCATAAAGAAAATAATTGGAATATAAAAATTTAAAATAGATTATATAATTGGTTTGACAACTTCTTTCAAAAAGATAAAAACAAATTCCATTTTGTTAAGGCAAACATCTAACAAATATTTTTTTAAGCGGAGGTAAAAAATAAATGCATCTAAAATAAAGTATGTGGGTTGGAAACATATTTCCTTGTAATAAAATAAGTGTGCTTTTTATATTCATAAATTTATATAACAAAGCATTCAAAAATCACATTTTGTAAACAACATATTTTCTCAAAAACATAATGATTAAAGTTTGCATTTACGTCTAAGACGACATAAAGAAATATTCCAATTTATAAGCATTGCGGTTAAAACAAATATTACCAAATTTAGCTCTGAAATATTCAAACAGCATACTTAGAAAATAAAACTAAACAACCAGGGATCAATCTAAAAAACGCAGAAAAATTTTTCAAAATATACCAAGAATAAATTAAAAGTGTAAATAAGGGGAAAACTAATTTCAATAAATTACATTTCTTTAAAAGAATGACGTCTATTTGCAATATACGTCTTTCAAATTTTGTTATAATACACTTCAATTTGATCTAAAAATCTTAAATAATGCATAAAAGATATATTACACTCTCAACAGATACTCAACTTCATGAATAAATTATATATGTTGTTAAAATTGCATATTTAGATACAAATATATGATTGTCAATTTATTCTAAACTCACATTATTTAAATTTACTTTCGTATTTTGAAGCATCGTAGCTGTTTATGAATGATTCAATCGCACCATCAATAATGCAGTGTTTGGTACGTTCGTAATGATGCTTAAATACTACGAGCGTGTATGTTGTAATACGCTCCAAAAATTAATCTTTGAGTATTGTTTTAAAAATATAAAACTTTTATTAAGAAATTGAAATGGTGTAAGAACTGAAATATGTAAATAATATTTGTTTTAAGCTGTCTCATTAATTCTAAATGTTTTAAATAACTTTAAACATTAGATAAGTTTAAATTGAACATTATTTTTTTCATTAAGTAACTGTTTAAATTCATTTAACTGTTTCAAGTGATGAATAAAATGTTTTTAAAGCAAATGTTCTGAAATATCAATTCTTTGCTTTTTAATAAAGTATGATGCAAAGAATCTATTACAGTGAATATTATTACAAATTGAACAATATATAGTAGGACATGCGTACAAGTAATATATAGTTGAAGCTCTAGATGGAGCATTATAGCAAGCCTCATTTCAAGTTGCTATATCCAGAGCTTAAAAAAATTACAAAATAAATAAGGTGTTTCTCAGTATGCTCTATCATCTGAGGATGATACCAAAAACTTATAAAGTGTTTACCTGGAAACAATACTAAGGAATACTTTAGTGTAAACTAAGTACCCTTGGATAAATTTCAGTAAATCCCTTTATTTCCCTCATTCATTGATATATAAAGTATTATAATAAATCTTACTACTTTTTTAAATCCTTTAGTGGGCATGAAATTATTATGCACATCAAATAATATTTCAGTATACTAAATATGCCATAAAATAATTTTTTTTTGTAAATTTTGAAGAAAAAAGCAAATGATAAATATTCGTAATAATCTGAATGAATTAGTGATACAAAAGTGTTATCAATATCTGAAATTTCTTTTATCAAGATTGTTCAGAGCAAAGCAAGGTTTCAAGGTAAGTGAAGTTCGTAGGTAAAGTTCAAGGCAAATCACCAAACACCATTTTTTAAACAATCTGGAATAAGTACACTTCGTATTAAAAACCTTAGAATATGATTTCTAGTTTTCATTTCAAAAAAGAAAATGTTTTATGCAGAATCGTCAAAGGGTAAATATGAAGAAAAAAAGAACAAAAAAATCAAGAATTTCTAAAATTAAATCATTTTGAAATGCTTTTTAATCCCTAAGAATGAATTGAACTTCTTCACGCCGAACTCAATTTTGTAAATCCTAATATGAAAAGTGACCGAAATTTGCGCAATAACGGTAAAGTATTATAGCAATTCAGCGAATAAGATATTTTAAGCTTTTTCCATTTACTACATTTTCATTAATTACTTTCATTAACCATCCCCCCAAAAAATTTGAAAAGTAAAAAGAGTTAACTTTAAAAATATTTTAGCTACAATAAATAGTGCTTACTGTTTACCTCATTTTTTTGCACGGATGAAAATTTACACATGTACTTAAAATGGCAATTTGAAAAAAAGACTATCATATCAGTCTTTTCGGCTTCATCAATAAAGCAATTCAACCGAATTGTTTTTGCTATAATAACATGCCTCATTTGTCACCTACGTCCTTCGTTTCTTTTTCGGTTCTCTAATCCTGGACCAGGAATTAGCGCCAACTTCCAGACTATCGTACTAACCCACTGATTAATTCCGTAATGAGTCGTAAGAATTAATACGAAGGGTGTGTTACTCGGTCATTGGGAAGAAGGCACTTAATCAGAAATCGCTAATGAATGCCCTTCAACGAAAGGCAGGTACAGAAAAGGAATGAAAATAAAAGGATTTCCGTGTGTGCGTGAGTTCGAGAAAGTGGAGAGAGTTTGGTAAGGATTTCTAGCTCTGGTTTGGCGTAAATCGATTCCTTTTTCGAACCTCAAGCGAGAGTTTTGAAGGAGTTCGAGCTAATTAATGCCAAGCAGCCAGAGAGGCAGACAAGAATTTATTGTGACAGGTTTTGTTTCGGGACAATTTCGCGTGCCGCAAAGGAAAGTATGAGGCTTTAGTAATATCATGAAGTTTGGAAAAGTGCGGCTTGGAGATGACTGCTAAACTCCGTGACTTGGTGTGAATGTCTTAGAATGTTGCGAGTACGGAAATGTAATAAAATGACAATGATAGAGTAAACCCAGATTATTTTTCTGGTGATACTTTCTAAATTAGTTCACAATTAAATAATGCATCAATGCTTTAACTTAGCGCTATATGAAGGTAAATAGACCGATTTGCTCTTTGGGTTTGCTTCTGTTTGTGTCTGTAAAAAATTCCGGGTCGAATTACGGTATAAATATGCATAAGGGTTTTGCTGTATAAAATTAATTTTACAGTAAAATACTTTTTTATTTTTTGTAAATTTTAAACAATGGATTTTGCAATAATATTTACTTGATTAGAGTGATTCAGTCATTTTACGGTAATTATTACTTTTAATATTACAGTAGATCAGCCTTGTTTCTACAACATGTTCCGATAAAAATGGATTTTACTGAAAAAATTACAGGTAACTTAAGTGCCGCTACTTTTTCCTTAATTTAATTCGGAATTTTTTAAAATGTACGACGAGCATGCGTTAATTTAGATCATAATTGAATAATGTATCAACGCTTTAAATTAGCGAAATGTGAATGTCACTAGATGGATTCATTGGTTTTTGTTTGCATCATACAATGCAAGAAATTCTGGATCAAATTAAGCCATAAACGGTCGGCACTTTGGGTGAATAAAATCCATTTTTATCGTTAAATGTTCTATCATATTTTTAAGATAATATAGGTTTAAAGATTTAAATAGAGTGGTTAAGTGATTTTACGGTAATTATTACTTTTAAAAAATATGACATATCGGATTTTGCTTTCGTAACATGTTGCGCTAAAAGCGAATTCCACGGAAAAAAATTCCCGCATCCAACATACCGGCACTTCTGACTGTTAAATTTTCTTGAAGTGCACGACAGCACAAGTTAACCAATTTTTCTATACAGTGCATCTAATTAAGTTGATGATAATAGATATTATAATATTTTGTGTGTGACTTCCATTACATAAATATTTTAAGTAAATAATATAATTATCTAAACAAAGATCATGAAAAAAACATTATTTAAAAAAAAACGGGATACAGTTTTTTGAGCTCATTTTTTACATGTTGGTAAAAAGGAAATATAATGCTCTCTATCTCATTAAACAAGTTGAAAGAAAAAATTTTGGCAGAGGAATATTTGAAAGTGCATTCGGTCAAGTCTTAAAAGATCTTGAGCTTGAATTTGATAAATTCTCTAAGATACACTGTTAGAATTTTCATTCTAAAAATGATATAATGACTGGATGTAGTTTGTCCATCCAAGCAACGGTAAAGTTTACGGTAAGGAACATTTTTTACCTTTGCGATTTTGAAACAGATTACAACTAATATTGTTAAGAAATCATGAATGCAAAAATATACGGTTTTTTAACCATTTACAACAAGCATAGTTTCAAAACCGTGAAAAGAAGTTAAACGGAACATTGGATAGATAGTTTAACAGCTTTTTAGTGCTGCACTCTATGTATAAATGAGGGTATCGCATTCTAACAACGCAGTGTCAAAAACTGGTGAATAAAGGAAGCTCTTAATGAGCTGAAAGGAATGTAGGAAATATTATGGTGTCAATGCTGGGACTCAAATCCCCGTTCTGCTGGTGATGAGATTGACAGATTAGTCCTCTCAACCATAATATGTACCCATCAGCAGGGAATGGCTTCAGCAGGTTGGTGTAATTAGTGCGATTACCGTATTAAGTGAAAACAGTTAATAAACGGCTTTTCTCACAGTTAACGGTTTGAATACCATCTTATTTACGGTTATTTGACTGTTTTGTTTGAATTCGATAAATAACTATTAAATAAATTGCTACTTAATCATTTTTTTCAGTGAAATTTCTAACAATGTCCGTCAAAAATTGCTGGGACTAGTGTATATGTTGGAGTTAGCAGTATTTACTGTTATTTAAGTTCAGGTTTGTTGAATTCGGAATAAATTTTAAGATATTTAAAAGAAGCAGATAAGATCATAAAAACTGAAGAATTTCATATCTTTTAGTCATAAAATAAGAAATATGTCTTAATTTTTCAATATATCTATGGCAAAAGTTGATTAGAAAATGTTCAATCTGTTTAAAAAGTGAAAATATCTAATTTAAATATCCAGTTTTGTTTTTAGTATCAAAATTTCAATTAAACCTCTGTACTAACAAGACTTATTATATCTGCATTCATTTTACATCAGTCATTTAAATACCCTGTCTCACTCTTTTCGAATGCGCTTTTAGATTTATTCTTTTAACACTTTTCTACATTTTTTCAAAGCATGTCATACATAATTTGTTAATGCAAAAATTCAAAATACGTACGTGCAGTTATGCAACGTTTGAAATGATAAAATGAGTCACAAAGATTTTTAGACAATTTGTCGTAAAAATAGTTTGTCTTAAGTGTTAGTAAAAATATTTTTCATCATAACCTTTTCTTACTTACTTTAAAAACGCAACAAAAGTTTATAAGGAGTTTCATTGAGCGACGAAAAAAGTTATATAGAAGTATTTAAATAGGGAAAGTTTTCGTGTGTTAATTTTTCTCATGTTAATGACTTGCCTTGATCACGCAATTTTACATTTTTACATTACTCTTTCGGCAGTTTATTTTAAGTAAAAATTATTGCGTATTTAAAAGATTTCTCAAACATTAAAACATATGCAATATGTCAAAGTAGAAATGCATAACTATGTGAAATAAAGTTAATGAACTTTTTTTTGTTAAACTTCCTTTTATTTTAAATAAATAGTTTTAAAACACATTTTTATTTTTATAATAAAGTATTAGTACTTTTGGAGAATAAAAATAACATTTAAAATGGATCGTAAATATTTTTCCAGAAATAAAATATCAAATCTTATAAAGAAAAAAGGATTATGATTGTTAGAGTAAATCCAGGAAAAATAAGAAATAATGGTAGGAGAAGAAAAGATAAAGGGATAAATATATACAGTATTTTATTCTTAAATCATTTCATTTTACAAACATCGATAAATAGCTTATTTTCGTAGTTGTTAATAGTTTGGTAGTAAATGTTCTCATTTATAGCAATTTTCTTGCCCATTTCATTAGACGATAACTTTCCAGTAAAAGAGACAAACCTGATTTCTTCCTGTTATTTTAATCATAGTTAAAAAAAAATTCAGGAAATTTTTTAAAAAAACCTAAATTTCAGGAGTGTTAGAAAAACTTATATGTTATGTCAACACCAATGCAGATACAGTTTCGTAACTGATATGTATTTTTTTTTATTTCAGCTCTGTAATTACTGCAAAAACTTACAATTTAAAATCTGATAGAAAACTTCAGAAGCTTCAGAAATATACAAAATGAAATGACACTCCACACGTCTCAAGCGCAGCGGCAATAGGCGCCCATTTTCAAGATTTGGAAGACATGAATGTAACGAAACAAAACTGATTTGAAAGAAACGTAAAGCTGCCAATGAAAAATAAAAAAAATAAAGGTAAGAAACAAGAACTAGAAAAACCACAGAAGCCAAAAAAAGAAAAAAGATTTTTAAATAAATATATATAAAAAAAAAACAGTGGCTGATAGGCAAATTAGGATAAAATGCATTTCCATGCATTATGGAGAATTGGGGAAGAATTAATGTCGTTAACAAGGGAATCCTCAGTCAAATGAGTAAAATACGATTCCAGTTTTTCAAGATAAGCCGTCGTAACTCGGGAGGAAATTATACTACCATTGCCAAAATTGAATATATGCCAAAAATTCAAACAATGTGAAACAAGTCTATATTTTATTTTTGAGCCGTTACTGAACAGCTGATCCATTTTTTTGGATTTATGTCTACTAATGTTCAACTCCGCAGCCTTGTAATTTTGAACCCAATCCCAAAACCAAGGGAACTCCTAAATCAAGAATTGGGAGAAATTTGCCTTCAAGAGAGGACTTTTTTTAGGAACTAACCCACATTTACGTTACACGGAGAGAAAGACCATGAAAACATCTCATGGTTAACCTGGTGAGAAGGTGACTCTAACTCATGACCCGTCTACCACTGAGGATATTTGGCGTCAGCATTGTGGTCGGTGCGAGCCGGGGTCAGAACCCGGTTTAGCTCATTGGAAGGTAAGCACACTATCCCCATAGCCACCATGGCTCCAATGTTTTTTAACCGTTATGGAGCAATAATGTTTTATAACCGTTATTTAAATGTGGGTAGCTTACATAAAACGTGATTTACTCCCTCGTAGTAAAAGACTTCATTCATATTTACGCCCATACGTATGATAGCCATACGCTGATAGCCGAATGCTCAACTTTTTTTTAACTATAAAATACGATGTTTCTTTTTAAATCATCTGAAAATTTATTGGTTAATCAGCAAAGAGATTTGAATAAAATATTATATTCAACGAATGCTGAGTTTTTTGAAAACATGTTTCTGAAAAAATGTAGGAAAACATATACCTTTTTTAATTTTATCTTTAGTATAGGAACATTGAATTATTGATACAATTTCAGTTTTATACAGATGTAAGCATCGATTTGGAATAATATATTTATCATTTTTTTCAATATATATTTTAAAATTATGAAGCAATTAAAACTTAAATGAAGATAAAAGTTATATAAATTGTGTCGTTAAATCCAATAAAATTGTGAGATCAACGATGATTATGCGAGATTGTGTTTTGATACTCCATTTTCCAACAAAGAGAATAAATTTTTCCGAATACATGCAAACACTTTTAAACATCTTAAAATTTCTCAACATGTTTTAAATTTTCTTACTTGCCTAGCAGCACTTGTTTCACACAACTATTTTACCAACAATTTAATAATTTTTTTTTATATTTCAAAATTTTATTCCTTACTCTTCCACGATGATCATTTTTGCAATAATATACCAGTTACTTCTTTATTATTTTAATTTAGGTTTTCGTTAAATTAAACACTTGTTCTTAAATTACTATCTAGTTTTTAATAAAAGAAAGTTTAGAAATGTTCATAATTAAACTTGTTAAGAAATTTAACAACAAAAATTCGTATACTTTATAATTACTCAGTGCAAAACAGCTGACTATTTACTTAGCATACTATTTTTCTGAAAAAGGAAGATGAATTATTGATTCCTTTTTTTATTGTTTCCTATTTATTCGTGTTATAGAAAATAAATGAATGTATGTACAACGTAAAAGAAACAGGTTGCGTTGTTTTTTAAATGGGCAAAAATTCTGATTTTACTTTTCTATTTTGGCGTTCAAACATATTCTCTCCCGCTAACTTCAAAATATTTGCCTTTTTAAAGAGATAACGTTGAAAAAATTTGCTTCAGAAAAGTTGTTAATATTATTTTTCAACTTTAGTACGATTCACCAAAATATTGTTATATCAGAAAATGATGGATAAGCTTTATTTTGTTAAATCGCAAACACTAAAAAGAAGGGGGGGGGGAAATGTAAAAACATTCCAAAACCGTTCTGTTTTTAGAGTTATCATCACAAAAAAATTTTTTTTTCGTAACTTTAGTTTTTTCGTAACACTGAAATAAGGTATATTAAGACATTTTTGGCCTACAAATTATTTTAGAGCAGTGATTCGTATGTTCAACAAATAGTTTTACCATAGATTTTATCCTTTCAGAAATAATAAATAGAAATATTTCTTACATTTTGCCGTAAGGAGACAAGAATGTTAACATTTAATTGAGGCTCAATTGTACCGTGTCAATGATTTCATTAACCCCGGAATTAAAATCTGTTTTGCACAGAACATCTCATTGTCTGAAACAGTTAGAAGCAAGTAAACTACTATTTACTTAAAATGATTATTTTATTTTGTTGAGCGTGACAGGAAGACTGAGAAAAAGTGGGGAGAAAGCCCCGTTTACCATCATACTATTTTAATTCTAAAATCATAGTTATCCCGAAAATCTAATTTCTTCTTCCCGCTGGGAGTCAAAAACTCAATTTAAAACGAGTTGAAGCAAAACAAAAAATTAATCAGTGTTATTAAGTAAAGTATCTACATTATGAACAACTGTAATAATAATTTTAAGGTTCTTATCCTGTCTTCATGAAAAAGGATTAAATAAGAGTGATCTTTTATTGTGTTAGTGCTGAAGGTTAATGGCTGCTTTCAGTCTTGGAGCCAGGCGTCGATAGTAGTAATAAAACGCACAATGGACTGTTTGTTACGAGGCTCATGGGAAACATCTGCAAAGACTTTGTTGACGGCAAAGTGATGTGTTTGGGTTAACCTACGGCACTAATCGCACAACCTCCGTTTTAATGGTATTTTTTGTTTCAGAATACGAACTAGGTAAGATGGATGATGTAGCGTGAGGAGTTTAGTAAAGGAATGTATTTGTTGAATTTACAATGAAATATACTTGGCAGTTAAACCTTCGAATGTGAATTTATTTTGCTAAAGCTTTTGAAAAGCGTAAACACAAGGAAAAATTCAAAATGTTTTTTTTTTGAAGTTTTAAAGTTTGTTCATTGTAAAATTATTATTATTAAAGCTAATTACATAAAAAATATAAAATTGTAACATTTTTTCCCCCATCAACCGCAGAAGCATGATAAAATACTAGCTAGTTGACGCAAAAAAAAGTTTAAAATATGAGAATAATTTATTCTCCCGAAAGATCTGCATTGCAATAATTGCAATTTTAATAGAATTACGAAATATAGCTTGAAAAAAGTAAAGAAAACGCCCTTTTTTATGTTACGACATACTTTCTTTCACTCCTCTAGGATGCCATTTTCCCAAACTTAAAAACCTAAGTCTCAATTACTAACAACTCCGTACGGTTGAATTTATATAAAGTTGAGAAACATTTTTTGATTTAAAAGCATATTTATATTTATGAAAATTTAAAAAAAAATTGGGTGGCCGTTATATCATTATTTCATCAAGCCAGTTAAACTTAAATCGTAAATTCTATTCATCAAGCACTTTGCAAAAAGCATATTACATTACTCACAATTTGTTAACGCTTATCATTATTCCAATCTAATTTTGGATGCATGTAAGGACAACCGATACATGACCGACAATTATAAAATAAAAAGAAAAAAAACGGTAGCTCGCCATGACTAAGTTTGAGTAAAATTCCCGTTAAGTTTTCCCAGTTGAAATACTCTGAAATGCAATATAAAACGTAAACAAAGGTTTTATAGTTTTTATGAATTTTAGAAATCAGCAACGCCATCTGTTAAGGAACTTTCTAACTGATTTTTATATCTGGCGTAAATGTTTTTTTGTTTCATAAGCAGACTTAGTAAGTCACATATTTGTACCCTAATTCATTTTGGTCATTTTTGGGACATGCAGTAAAGTAGTTCAGATTCCTAACGAAAAACATTTAAAAAGCCAGCGTATGAAAAAAAAAATTGACAGTAGAAAATGTTGTAATAAATTCTGAGATATGACGAAATTGTTAGAAAAATCATTCTTAAGCTATTAGTCAATCCTGACATTATCGAACAATCCTTTACCAGTAATATACTTATCTAAACTGACTAAGATGAGAAAATACGGGCATGAAATACAACATGCAGATCCTCTTTTTAGTTGATTAGACAAGAAGAACAGGAGTTCTGCATGGTTTCATGTCTGTCTTTGTGCTAAATAAAAAATATATAATGAAAGAATTGAAGTAGTTGTGTAAGAGAATTGATGCTTGGTTGGATTGGCTTACTCGATGCAGAATGGTAAAAACAGTTGCTAACGTTCACAAGTAGCACGTTTCAACAACAAATCAGGATCGAGATACCCACTCTACGTCACTTGCAGGTATCCCATTTTTATTTGAAATCTCTAAAAGCTAGTTTAATTCTAATATAGCTGAACAATGTTAGTTCATATTATTACTATATAATTTTTATTCTCAACTAAATAGACGTGAACTATTGGTTTTCCCACCCACAAGTCAACTGCTAAGAAATCAGTTCAGTACAGCTACTTTTACCCAGGTTGAGAGCGTTTCAAACTTTCACTTTGTAAGTAACAATCGGTGCAAAAGAGGAAATGACGATCAGTAGATAATATGGTGTATACGAGTACCACAAGATTACGATTTAGATTGAAGGACAGGTAATCTCAAATTTGTTGTTTTTGAAACTCACTATTCTATCACGTTCATCAAAACATTATTGTATTATGCAATGTATACCAGAAAGTAAAGTAAGAGCACACATCAATATTCAAAGATTGGAAGAAATAAGACTAGATGTGGACAGACTCCATTAATAAACTATGTTGCATTTAAGTTGTATTAGCAACCTAACTAGCATAAATAGATTTTCTAGGAAAGAAGCATTGTTCTAATAAAGTATTTCAGAACAATTCTTTTAGTCTTAGATAGGGATTATTCGGAAATATCATCATATTAAGTGCTCCTAATTAGAGTCAATGCAGCATTTTACTGCATTGTTCATTTAAAAAATATATAATAAGGGGCTTTGCATCAACTGGAAGACATGGAAAAGTAAGTAAGACAAGGATAGTAAGACATGGAAAAATTTTCTTGTTTGGCCTTAATTTTGGATATCTCTGAAACTATCTCGCAGTCTAACTAAGAAACCATCTCAGAGAAAATCTTGGAAACTGCACACTAATTTAGTGAACAAAACTATTATTTATCTAACCTGTTATTTTACCAATCCAAGACGTTTAGTTAATTTGTAAATTGGATCCTTTTTATAAGAAAAGATAATAGCATAAACTTTAAAAAGCATACATTGGCCAAATCATATATAGGTGAACATGATCCAACTCGATAAAATAAAAATGGCTTTTTGGTTTGTTTTAATCTTGTTCGAAGCAATGTAAATTTATTATAAATGCCTTACATTCAGTTAAAAGATAACAAGTTTTATTATTTGAACGAAGACCAAGTGATAACATTATCCTTAAAAATAGCGTAGAAACTCATTTAAAATAAAGAATTCTTTACTTATCGGAGTTTAGTATCTTCGAAGCACATCAAATTCGTTATATTTCATATTCCCTCTGTTAAAGTTCAGAAATATATTAGGAAAATAAATAATTGACCGTCATCTAATTTCCATCAACCTTTTAAATAAACTACCAATTTAAATAAATCAGAGAACGGTTTATAAAATTTATAAAAATTCAATTTCGCAAAATGCAAAGACATAGAAAGATTGAACCACTAAATAAATAGCAAACAAATTATAATTCTGAAGAACACATAGGTAGCTTTGTAAAGTTATCTTTTCAGTTCAATTTGCTTTTTCAATTTTGTATTTTTTTAACTGTGTGGTAATAAGAACTGTAATTTTGAAAACCAGAATTTCTAGTAAATCATAACCATAACAAGTGGAAAAATTTCCAAATACTGACTTAAATACTGGACATATTGGTTCAATTATCAGAATTATGTTTTTATTTATTTTTAATGTATGTACAAAAGAAAACGCTTTTATAGTACAAGTATTGTGGTTTGTCCATATTTTTTTCACCATGTGTGAAAGAGTTTAAATAAATGCTTTTTAAGTCATTAAACTTGGAAAATCAAATAAAAATTAATGGAGTTATCCTGCAGCTTACTTCAAGGATTAATGTTGATAAATTATAATATATGACAATGCTGATGATAAGTATGATATGATAATACTATGATAATGATTGTAATTATGATTGGATAATATATTATAATAATATTAAAACAACGATCATATATTCTATATAAGCCGACCGGCCTGTGTAGGGGGCAGGGAACTGTCCATGCATTAGAAAGGTTCTGGATTCGAATCCCGGGCAAGGCATGGATGTTTCTTTCTCTCTATCTGTGTTCCATGTCCTGTCTCCTTTGTGTGTAAATGTGTGAATTTGACCCGCCCTATAAACGGATTGTGGTAGTGTGACGTGGGCGATGCTGCTCCACCGCCGTGGCTTCGCCACAGGTGCCCACTGGGTAACGAAAAGAGAGTTAGCAGTTCTGGCACTTTCTGTGGCCAATGGATAATAGTTCCAAGCACTCGCCATTAAAAAAAATATTTTATATAATAATATATGATAATTATCCGATAATAATGATGATTTAATACCGATACTTCTTCTACTCTTTACTCTTCGTTGTACTTCTTCTACTCTTTTACTCTTATTTCAGTTAAATGTTTACATTGCTTTCAAATATTGCAAAAGAATGAAGGAAATTAATATTTTTATTTTTTAGATCATTCTAACACTCTTTGTGAAATAATAATAGTGATTTTCCTTCTTAAACATTAATTTATCTGGATAAACGATTTAAACCATATAGATACGTTTTATAATCATTTTCCAATTTTATAAAACTGAAAAATTTGTACGAAACAAAAATCTTTTCATTATAAAATACCAGTTTCTTGCATTTAGTCCATATCTGCATTTAGTTCATCTCTTTACCTTACACAAATATCCCTCATCATTGAATATTAAGCAATATGATTCACATTTATTTAATTGTTACTGCACACAATTAACCTCTTCCTCTCGTTCCTAAAGGCACACTTAAAATAATTTCTATTCATAGTTCATATAATATTGAATGGACCACGAGAAGGTTAAGAGTTCGAGAACAGTTGGTTTAACTACTTCTGTTGAAATATTTTCGTGGAATAACTCCAACCTGGTAAGTGCTTTATCTTGTCAACTTAATTTAGATATTCATTTGTCGAAATCGTTAACCTTAGTACTTTGGGGCAATAGAGAAAGAATCTCTGCCCATTTAGGTAAGATTATATGCATTTGCGTAATTACATAAAATTAATGATCAGAGAAGGTAAGTAAAGTATTCATTAGAGGCGTTGTAGTCAAAAAGCGTCATTTGATAAATTTAACGAGATTTTAGGGTAACGAGGGATTTCGTTCACAAATTTAAGGGATTTGTCTGGTTTCTACCCTTGGAAACCACTGAAAAACATTAGAAATTTATTTTAGTTTTAAATGATTACCAAAAAATTAACTGAATTAATTTTTTCGCACGAAAATAATTTCATTTTATCAAAGCTTAAATTTTCAGTTAGTTATATTCGCACCAAAAAGTAACTAATATATANATATATATATACATATATATATACATACATACAGAGAGAGAGAGAGACGGAAGAGAGACGCAGCTAAAGAATAGTTCGTGTCAAAAGCGTTAAATAACCCTTAAAAGTAGCGTATTCATGATGTAAATGATCATTCATTAAATATATTGATTTATTGATATTTAAAGGTGAACATGAGTTTTACTTCAGAACTGTTGATTCGCCCAAAAAAGGGATTTAGTGAAGTTATGATTGCTAATTTAGAGTAAAGGATAGTATAGTAATGGTTACCCTTTTCAGACAAGAAAAGAGTTCATTCAGGTTAATTGATGTCAAGGAAACGTGGTATGTACAATCTAACATTAGAAAAAGAAATATGCAATATAAAATTAGATAATATTTTGAACAGCAGGTGAAAAGAGTATGGCATCTGTACGAAAAATATAAATTAGAGAAACAAAATCTTATTTAATTGTGGCATAAGTCCAATGAGCCTGCAGTTTTCATCACACGCATTTTCAAAACGTGATATAACTAATTCAATAGTTGTATTCCATTCATTTCAATTACATTACATCAACTATTACTTTTAAATTAAGTTAATTTCAAAAGCTCTCTTTTTATCCTTTTTGAAAGACCTTTAACTCCATTTTTTCAAATATAGTAAATTATCTTTTTATGTTCTTTGTTCTGCAGTAGCATGATGAAAAGAAATTTCAAGACAGTATTACTTTGTAAAACATTTCGAATAATATGATGGTTGAAAAAGTACCGGCACTCAGTCTTTACTTTTTATTGTAAAATCCATTTTTACCCATTTGTTACGGAACAAAAAAAAATTTATAAACAAAATTTTTTTTTCTGTAATATTAACCATAAAGTAACTAAATCGCTCTAATTAATTACGGTATAATATTTACGGTAAAAACAGATTTTACAATACAATGGAGTATACGGATGACGCCCCCAAAGTGCCGGTACTTTATACCGTAATTTGATCCGGAATTTTTTGTAATGTACTAGCTATATAAACTACTTCTAACTACAAATAGCACAAAAATGCTTACTCGTACATGGAAAACTCCATCTGCCAATTGATATTAAAATTTTAAAAATTATTGCTATTCCCTAGGTACAAGTTTTATTAACATTTATCTACCAGAAACGGACAATATGTCCGCTTGAAAAGTGCTATTTATAACCTGAATGTTAGGATATTTCCAGTTAGCGAAAACACAGCTTCGAAACAGTCAAAACGTAGATTATTATTTATATTTGCAAATTATGTAAAAAAGAAAAACATTGCTAAACCAAGGAATGAAAGAAAATATTTCCTTCGAGTCTTTAGGTCTTAACAAAGGTCTTTATAAGTATACAAAAAATGTTGAAGCATATAGCTTAGTTAAGGGCCATTGTGATATAAACAAATGTAAAACATTTAACTTTATAAATATAAAAAAGGCACATTTAGGGATATGGAGTTTAAAAGAAAAAATAATTTTAATTTTTAAAAAAAATATCGCATTAAGCCTTCAAATTACTATGCAGATTTTATTACGCATAACATTTAATAATCTTTAATTAATCATAGGGTACAAAATATTATTATGGAACCTATACAAACGAAGCTATCGTTTAAAAGTTACTTTTTAACCAAAATTAGTGCATTGGACACAAAATTTTAATGCATTATTCATAAATGGTTCCTAATCCCACTGCAGTTTTCAATAGCCTTTTACACATCAAGGACTAAAGTAATTTATAGGTAAAATGTGAGTTTCACTACAATGAATCACTAACAGACTACTCTAGAAATCAATTTTTGTTTAATATTATATAAATAGATAAAATCACGATTTTTTTTAACATGACAGTATTTTTAGAATTTCTACAACATTTATGAGACTTTTTAAAAGCATAAATGAAAGTATTTAATTGTATTTTATTAAAACCCGGTTTTTTCCATTGAGCAGACAAATAATGATTTTGTGACCTTTAAAGATGCCTTTGATACTGCTCAATTTACAGGTAAAATATGTTTCTAAAATCATGTGTATGTTTACATGTAATTATCATGATATACGCTGCAACAATTCCGAATCATATTGCAGTATAAGGTACCGACACTTCGTTTCATCATACGTAGAATCCATTTTACCATAAATAATATTATACCGTACTTTTTAAAGTAATACAGTAATTATTACTGAAAAAATTACAGTAATTTTATTAGAGTAATTCAGCTTTTTTACTGTATTACTGTAAATATTATTGTTTATCAGATTCCGGTTAAAAGTACGGGCACGCTACATGCCGATACTTTTTTATCGTAATTTGATCTGAAATTTTATACAGTGTAGAGAATGGTTAGAAAGATGTATTATACATATGCTAATAGAATATCATTAGAAAACTGTATGTATTATGCCTAAATTTTATATTATAAGTCTCTACGATTAATTACGTAAAACTACCTTTTATGATGTTTGAGAATATTACAATGTGAAAAAAAAACTGAAATTACATATTCAAAAAGTAATTTGTGGAAGGTTTATAGAATGCAGTGGCCCTGTATAACGCACATAAAAAATACTTAGTTTGAAATTTGATCACGTATCTATCTTAAATATTTATTCGGAATGGGTTTAACTCGTTTTGTATTCTGCGTACATGAACTGCTTCTTCAGTATCAGAAGAAACAGTCAATATCTAAAGAACATCGGTACAATGCGTAATGTCAAGAGACTTTAGATAAAAATGTTTTGAAGTATTTACGCACAACATTATTATTATTGCTTGATATTTAGCCAGGGGAAGAAATTTGAAAAGCATACATAGCAACATTAAAGGATCAAAGTTTAGATGTACGCCTGTTTCTTTCAAAAAAAAATTTTATTAAATTATTTTACTATAAAACAGTTTCTATACTTTTTATCCCAATTTTTTTTTATATTTTTATTCCAAATATTGCACAAAATCTAAAATATTTTATGATTACACATAACGTAATTTTAGAAAATATTTTATTAATAACTTTAGAATTCTGACTATATAAGTTTAAAAATAATAATGCATACATATTTCTCTAAAAAGTGACTTTTCGCATTTATAAATTTCGTTTGAAATTAAATATTAAATAAAAATTATTGCTCATGTATTTTAAAATTACTCAAAAATGGTGAATAAATTTTAAAACTGAAACTACTAATTCTGCCTTGAGCAATATATCATGATTGAAGACCTTTGTTGACTTTAGCAGTGTAGAAATTATGAGTGTAGCCCTTTGTAATACAACTATGCCTTCAATGAGCAATACATATTTCCTAGTTTTTAAATTTTTCTTATTTCTTAAATATATAATTTTCAACATTCTTAATCCCATCCATTCAAATCCATTCATGCATTCAAACATCCTTAATCCATTCAAACACCCTTTCCATTCAAACACCCTTTCCATTCAAAACATTCTTAATCCCATTCCAGTTAAATTAAAAACACTGTTTCATTTCCATTTCAGTTTATAAAAAGAAAATAAATATTTTTTTCTTTAACGATAAATGTAACGGCTAACTGTTTTATTTCATTATAAGTGCATAATTAACCATAATTCTATGTCGCCATAAAACGAATACTAAAATCTATTCATTATCTATCTTTTTTTTTAAGTTGCTTTCTTCAACCCACATAAATGCTTCGGTTACAGAGTTATAATAAATTCTAACGGTTTTAATTTAATTTCATGTTAAGAACGCAGGGTTGGCTTTATTTTTGGCAGTATTATTTCTTGATAATTTGCCAATAATGGATCTCTTCCCATGCTCTTAAGGGTTGATTTAGAAATGCTCATACTCTTCAATTTTGAAAATTCGAATTTTAAAACTGGGTGGGTTTTGGATGTCCCATGGCCCTTCAGTTCAAGCGTCGTAAATATTACAAAATATATATAAATTAATGGTTAGAACTCTCTTCCTTTCTCTAAAAACGATTGTCTAATGATCTGCTGTTGTATATTTTCTGAATTTGTAACTGTGGCCATATTAATGATCTCTTAAAATGAGAAAGAGTAGCTCCTTTCTCTACAATGAAAATGAATTCTTAATATTATGAACATCTCTCATCTACTTCACAAAACTTAATTTAAAATAAATGTACAAGATCACGCAATATCACCCGCTATACCACACTAAGCATTTTTCATATTGTTTACTCCCAATTTTTTTATACTTTAATCCTAAATTCTGCTCAAAATTTACAATATCATACAATTGTGCATTACATAATTTTAGAAAATATTTCATTCATACCTTCAGGATTGAGATTATATAGGTTAAAATATATTGTTGTGCACTTATTGCTCTAAAAAGTATCATTTCCCATTTATAAATTTATTTAAATTGAAATTAAAAAATACGTTAACATTATTGCTTTAAAATTAAAATAAATATTCATTTTTTAACGGAAAACTTCAAAAAAATGTTGAATAAATTTTAAAACTGAAATTACTAAGCCATATATATCGTGATGTAAACTTTTGCCAAATTATTAGTGCAAAAGATATTTTATGATTTTATGTACATAAAACACAGGAGTATACCACTCATATGCTGAATCTTTAGTGAAGTCGATATTTTGAAATATAAAAGCAACCAATAAATAATTTTCTCTGAATAAACATGCATTAAAAGCTGAACAAATATTTTATTACTGCTTAAATTCTGGCGTGTCGAACTCATGTGTTTCATTTGTAATGTGTCTATCACTACAAAAATACAATTCTAATTCACTAGTATATAAAGACATGTTAACTTGATTCTATGGCTGGGTACCTTTTCATAGATGAAGGTTGACATGGTCGATAACTACTATCCCTACAGGGCTGACCTTCGGACGTGGTGTGAACATGCCTACCTTGACAGAAACTCCCACTTTGATATGTACAAGCCTATCTTCTCAGTAGCTTCAACTTCTATTTGAGCACGCCTACTTCGATGGATGGTTACATTGAACAGTTGACTTGTGACTGCGACATCATCCACATCCTCCTGCTGTTGCTACTCAGTCTCGGTCAAGCACAACGCACAACGTATACACTCGACTGCTCGATAGAGACAACACAGGAGCAACCACGATCTTGAACTTAATACAGCTCTCACAATCAACACTCAAAAGTACCGTGATCTTAATACAGCTCTCCCGGCTTCTCACAAAACAGCAATTAATCAACTAGTGGTATCCGTTCATCGAATTCTATCACAGTTATAATTCTGGTGGGGGAGTACTGTAGTTCGTCTACCACTACAAAAATACAATTCCAATTCACTAGTATATAAAACATGTTAACTCGACTCCATTACGGGGTACCTTTTCATAGATGAAGGTTGACATGGTTGATAACTACGATTCCCACACATTTATTAACAAAAGAAATTAAAGTTAGCTAAAATATCTCCTTCTTAAATTGATTTTTAGAAGTTTTACAAAATCGTAAGATTGTAAAGCAATACGGCAAAGCTTACGCATATTTAAATATCGATGAATATTTTAGAAACTTCAAAATTGAAAGTGCATACAAACAAACTAAATCAAATGATTTAAAAAACTAATTACTAGCTACTTTTTTTCGTCACGCGTGAACAAGAAGTACAAATAAGCAACTTAATACATTATATTTTTATTACAAAGTCCTAGGTTGAAAAACATTAAACTTAAAAACGTGAGCCATGTTACGTCAATAATAAAAATTTACGCCAGCATTTTTATCTGAAATATTTTTTTGGTGGAAGAAAAAAGGAAGTTTTTTGATTCATCTTAGATTAAGATCGGAACATTTATTCATTTTTTTGTCTGTTTAAGACCATTAGTTTCTTTTTTGCTTTTAAAAAAAATCTTTAGATTATAGTACAAAGCACAAATTAAAACTTTTTTCTTTAATTTACAAAATAAAGTATACGTTTTCGCTTGTACACACATTTGAGTTTCCGATGTAAGGAAATGCTCTCACGAGTTAGAAGTTTCGTTGAAATTCTACTCTAAAGATTCTACTATAAAGAAGGGGAAAAAATCTCTCCAGTCACTGTATCTATGATGGAAGACCATTAAAATCCAAAGATCCATTCATCACTTCTTGTCTGTTTTGGTTTTTAAACATAGAGATATTTCTCGTAGCACTACCTAAAATAATACGGCAAAAATGTGTTCGCAATGAGATTTTCTTTTTGTTTGAAATAAAAATAAAATCACCAAAAAATATTTAAGCGTGAGAGCTAAAAGAAATCTGGGAACAGAGAAAAAATAGTTTTTTATGATATACTCATATTTTAAAACATAAATAACTTTTCTTAATTAGATATTTACTTAAAAAAATTAATAAGATAATTATGAATTTCCTATTGCTTATATATATATATATATATATAGTAAAATAAAATAATATAAAGGAAAACTATAAATGGGAATAACCAATAGTTTTCTTCAAGACACATCCATTGGTATAATTTAATGTGATATTTCTGAAGAAAGAATAATTATCCTAAGATAAAAATTATTCTTTATATGTGTCGACATTGCAAAAAAAAATTTTTGTTGAAAAAGAGCATAAAATAAAAGAAAGCAGTAACCAAACTTACCGGCGTGTAGCAAAATGCTGTTTAGGCTTAAAAGTAAAATAATTAAACAGTTAACAAAATTCGCGAAGAGGTAAAATCTTCAAAGTTGTGCTTATAGCTTGAATCGAGTAAAATAAAATTAAAAAATGTATTTAGTCAAAAAAAATTTTAAGCAAGTAACATATTAGTGCCATATTAATTAGTG